>NW_027040741.1:1200000-1502500 GCF_037179485.1 Ochlerotatus camptorhynchus
TATAGGTCCTTATTTATATTTTTTATCGTCGATGACCTAGTACGACACCTGTTGGCGAGAATGTGTACTAAATATGTGTGCTAAAACGATATACAGTTAAAATTCCTATAGTAAGGATTCGTTCTTGCCAGATTCCTATAGTACTGATGCCACTGGATTCCCATAGTACGGTCAATCCGACATTAACGAATACACGTACCATATGGGATTTGAGCTAATTGGGACGAGATGAAGAGATAACATCCTGATGTCTTTGCAGAAATTGTTAAGCAGAAAGTTGTCCACCTTTTGGGAATAGTCAGTTTCTAGTAGGATGCAAGTCTGGTCCTGTAGAAGATCCGGAACATCCGTAAAAATGGTAAATTTTTGAAACTGATCCTAAAGCTCCGCGGTTTTTTCGAAACCACTCATAGACGTCTTATCATAATAAATGTGAAGTTATGACCGGAATTTGGTCACTGGAAACCATGAGGTGGTCCACTAAAACATCCGGAACATCCGTAAAAGTGGTCAATTAATGAAACTGACCCTAGAGCTCTGCAGTTTTTTCAAAACCGCTCATAGACGTCTTTTCGTAATAAATTCTGAGTTTTTACTAAAAAATTGATACTCTGGACCACGGGATGGTTAACTAATAGATCTGGAACATTCGTAAAAGTGGTCCATTCATGAAACTGATCCTAGAGCTCCACGGTTTTCTTTTTCGTAACCACTCATAGACGTCTTATCATAATTAATGTGAAGTTATGATCGGAATTTGGAAACCACAAGGTGATCCACTAAAACATCTGGAACATCCGTAAGTGAGTGTATTTCGTGCATAGGTGGAGTCCAAAGAGAGAGTCCATGCTCCAACACTTCCAGATGCGTCGGACGTATTCTTGAGTTTGCTGGTAACGGTCAAGGCGATTTGTCGGCACTTTTTCATAGGATGGTTTTGGGAGGAAAACCAGCGGACGATGAGTAATGTACGAAATCCTGAACCATGAAGTATTTCCACGCATAGACATTTGTCAAGTGAATCTTGTATATGCTTCAAAGCACGGACATCTGACCAGCTCATCGATTCTTCATAGTAGTTCCCATCACCAGCAAACGACATTGCAGCGACGATCGTAGCCCGGCCCCTGGAACGTGACGATGAGATCGGACACATTGCAGCGCTAACGGCGGCTCGCAGCTGACCTCAGCAATCTAGATTAGGAAGCTAGGTTTCTAGACGGTCTTAGCTAGGAGCTTCAGTCAGTTAGTTAGTGAGTCTCGAAGAGTAATGTAGTAAAAGTAAGTTTAAGTGAAAGTAGTGAATAAACAAACAGTGCTAAGTGCAAGTAGAAAACCTTTTTTTTTTTAACTCGGATGACATCCGTTTGAACCAGAAAATGACCTGGGTCGGACGTCAACTTAGTCAACGGACAGGAGTTTAGGCAGCTCTCTATGTGCGTCCGGAGCGTTTCGAGGTCGTCCTTTAGCAGCACTGTTGTCTCGATTGTTGCCTTTTAAATGTTTTTTGAAGGACTTCACAGCAGCCTCCTAAAGCCCATCAAAACTGGGAGAGCGCGGGGGAATGAACTTGAGGTAGATTCCTTCTTTACCACATTAAGTAGTTACAGCGTGTTTGTGCTGTTGCGAGCGGAATTGTTCGTGTAGCATCATGCCTACCACGCCGGGCAACGATTCGTTTAAGGGCAGTGATGAACGCATTCGTCGAGAGATCTGCTACAAGCTCGATGTGCACCGTCTTTGTCGCAAGGCACACACATATTGCGACGTAGTACTTGACAGGATACGATTTGCTCGGACCATGTCGATAGAAGAGTGGCCGACGCAGATCGACGAGTGTACCCCATTAGGCATAAATACGTTAGGCATACGGACGTTAGGCATACGGACGTTAGGCATACGGACGTTAGGCATACGGACGTTAGGCATAATGGACGTTAGGCATAAAGTCATTAGGCATAATGGACGTTAGGCATAATATACGTTAGGCATAATGGACGTTAGGCATAAAATACCTTGCTGCTGTGCAACTCTAGAAACCTGTTTCGAGCATGGTAAACAATGCTTAAATTAGGCTAAGCGTTGAATAACAATGATATAAGTTAAACAAACATAGTTTATTTAATAAGCACAGTTTGGAATCCATTATTTATCATACCATAAGTGACGTAGCTATATATTTATTTAGATCCAAGATTAGTAGCGATAGCGGTTAAGTAATCTGGCAATGAAAACTCAGCATAGTTTTGAACTATATCTTGAAATCAATCGCATCTAGAAATAAAAAAAAACCACACATTTGTTGCAATATATTCTTGCACACATATTGCAATTGTCAAAGAAGAAAAGGTTTTCCTCAAAGAACAGCTCATGAAATAAAGAATGGTGAATTCTGTGATTTTTTATTCAATAACAAAAAAACAGCTAAGGTTGAATAAAATATGATGCCAAAGAACAGCTCATGAAATGAAAAATGGTGAATTCTGTGGTTTTTCATTCAAAAAAAAAAAAAAAAACATACCTGCTGCTTCCAGGATTTTCTGCCATACTTTTCGAAACAACGATTCTGTTTTTGTTGTCATCAGAATGAAAACTAGCGGAACCGTCTGCTGATGTGAGGGAGCGATACTTCCATGAACAGTGACGAGTTGCCGAAACAAACAAGGAACTGTGGCAAACGTACCACCTGTAACCCAATACTTTGCCTGTCCAAGACGTCGCAAGTTTTCATGAGTTCCAAAAATTAAGGCTATTTCATTATTGTCACCGAGGTCAGCAATCAATAGACAGTCCCCATTATCATCGTTCTGGAATTCATCGGGTGGATTATGCCTAACGTCCATTATGCCCAACGTCCATTATGCCTATCGTGCATTATGCCTAACGTCCGTATGCCTAACGTCGTGTACCCCAGATCGACACCAGTGTTGAAGAACGGAAACATTGGTGTGACGCGTTCGGCGGGTAGATCGCCTATGATCTGTTCAAGAGCAGTGGGTTTGCAGCGAAAGCATTTTAGACAATCATGAACTACCTTCTGCGCCACGTAGCGTACTCGCAGTGGCCTGTAGCGTGCGAGAGAAAGCTTGCGATGAGTAGCTGTGGACCAGAATGCAACAGCTTCTCGTGATATGAGGTTATGATGAACTCCGTAAGTGGATGGTGCGCAGCAAGAATGATCGGATGCTTCCAGTCTTCGGAAACAGGCGCGTTTCGAAGCCGGCCACCGATACGCAGAATGCCGTCGACGATGATCGGAGAGAGTGATTTCAATTTTGAGTTCGACTTGATTTGTCCATCGGAAACAAACGGGAGTGTAAGTTGCTTGGTTAAGTTCCGTGGGTTCGAAGAAATCCCTTCCCTCATGGCTAAATCTTCGTAAGTTAACCACCAGCTGGTTCATCAGGGAAATGATGATCGTAGACTGAGTATGGGGTTAGGAAGTTGGATCTGCTCATCGATCGTTCCTCGAGGTCCTCGGACAGAAACTCATCGTACGCCGTACGAATGTGTGACGGCCAAAACCTGGACCTGAGCCAGGTTGGACCATACCACTAGATATCCGGATATCAGTTGTATTGGTAACATTCCACGGGAGATGATGTCCACCGGCTTGTGATATATAGTATTTCGGAGACCCTGTTTGCTACAAACGTCTTCCATCGTGATGGTGTTCCAGCTAAACACTTTAGATCCATTTTCAAACTGTGCTGAACTTTCTGGAAGAGATGGCTGTGGAGCAATGCACCAGAAAGTTCAAGAAGTGGAAGACTGATCATCTTTTCATGTTTGCTGTTTCCCAGTGGAGCGACCTTTGATTTGGAGGTAAGGAGGTGTACGGATATTTCTCCACCGGGTGACACCACCCGAAGATAAATGCAGACACCGTTTGCTCGTAGAGAAGCATCACTGAATCCGTGTGCCTCTATGACGCCTGGTTGTGGAATTGGTATCACCCAATGTGGAACAGCGATTTTTTCGACCGCAGTTAATTCGCTCCTCAACTGCACCCAGCGTTGTTGGAGCTCTTCTCCCAATGGTTCGTCCTAAGTCTTCTTGTTCGCCCAGAGTTCCTGTATGAAGCACTTGGCAAGTACGATGGCGGGCCCTACGAGTCCCACCGGGCCGTAGAGGCGAGCAGAATCTGAAAGGGCGATGCGTTTTGTTCCATGTTGGTACGTGGAACCTGAGTTCGTCGGTAGCGGGGGTTCACTTGAGTCCCAGAGTTTTGACGGAAAAGTCGAATCAAGGTCGATTACCGATCGTTCGTCGCGAAGATTTACTGGGATGTGTTCGAGTATTTCCGCTGAGTTTGAAGCCCATTTACGAAGGCTGAACCCAGCTAATTGGAGAAGCTGAAGCAGTTGGCTGCATAAAACCCTTCTTTCTTCTACATCATCGACCCCGCTAATCATGTCGTCCATGTAGAAGTCGTTCGCAAGATCAAGGGTTCAGGATGCGACAGTAGCAGGATGCGACGACTGTTTCTGCTTTGCAAGCTCCTGGAGACACTTTGTGGCGAGATAGGGTGCTTTAGAGGTCCCGTAGGTGACTGTTTTGAACTGGAAGTCCATCAGGTTTGTCTAGCCAAAGAATCTGCTGGAGAAGGCAGTTGAGAAAATATACCCAGATCTGACGGTACATTTTTTCTACGCCGGAGATTATGGCATACTTTGGCACACGAAAACGCATGGTGATGCAGACAAGGTCCTCTTGCACTACCGGTCCCACCATCAAAGCATCGTTCAGTGAGATTCCAGTATCCGTGGCACATGACGAGTCAAAAACAACACGAAGTTTAGTGGTGAGACTGTCCGGATGTACGGTGCAATAATGCGGAAGGTAGAAGGAAGCGACCAGGAAAACGAATCTTCACTTCCTCAGCTGGAGATATTCTTGTATGAACTCCGAGTAAGCTGATTTGAGCAAAAAGTTCGCTTTGAGGCGCTGACTCAACGAAAGGAGCTGACGTTTAGAGATTGGGTAGGAGTTTGCAAGCTGTTGTAGGACCTCAAGCTTTTTTGACAAAGTAACCACGAAACGACCACTATTGTCTCTAGTCGTAGTAGCAGCAAAATGAGCTTCGCAGAACGATTATTCGACGGACATCGATCTGGAAGACTGAAACGACTCTATCGCCCAAAATTTGGCTAACTGATCCTCTACCGCTTGAGTACTGTAAACATGAGCAACCACATTTGAAGTTGGCGGTTGGTTCAATCCAACTCTTCTTGAGACGGTCCAGCCAAGCATGGTTTTCTGTAGCACCGGTTTTCCTGGACCCAGTTTCACGAAACCTTCTAGGAGAAGATCGTAGTAAATCTCCATTCCGATTATCATGTCTGCAGATGCTGGCCGTTGGAATCGATGATCTACACTAAAGCTGTTTGAAGGATAAGACTCTTGAGCAAGTCTCGAAAGGATAGCCAATCTGTAATTGTGCCATAGAAGGAAGGCAGTTTAACTTCAGGGAGATTTATTCTCTATATGATCGGGCTAGTATTTGGGTAAGCCAAGCCAGACGCAACGGCTGGAGGAATTGGAAGATTTGCTTTGCGATCAGCTGCTGCTAGAAACCCAATCACTTTGACGTAGTTTTACTCAACCGTTTCACGAACTTTACGATACACCTCTTCATTTTCCTCTGCTTCTTCATCCTCGTCAATCAACTACAACTTCAATCTAACTGTTTGAAAATGGGAGAAAACCTCATTCAATCGACTTTTCCAGCTTTCAATTTGAAATTTGTCCCGCAGCGGGACTCCCGCTCTTCAATATACTCATGCATAAAATGCAGCACGTTTTCCATAGTGTCAAAGCAGAAACGTTCTTGCTTAAGAAGCGACAAAGAAGCGGGTGCCTTTTCGATGCTCAACCACCGAAAACCCCACAAATTATCGAAACTCGAGATTACATTCCAAATATGCCAATAATCTTGCTGGCTAGCGATCAATTGGGTTGCTTGTAGGTACAACGGACCGCAAATCACGAGAAATTTGTTTGCAACCACCTCGTACTAGTAACTCGCATATCCTCAAACCAAAGTTCAAATTTTGATCATCGAACAAACAGAAAGCAAAAGTTCATCCGATGAATAGATTAGTATTGTACCTGTACTCTACTTACAGTAGGTAACCCGGGGGAATGGTACGATCGTTCGGTTGAAAGGTCCTATTTGTACGAGTTCGCTGATCCTTTTGTGCAGGCTGATGATTTCAAGCCAAGCCAACTTTACGTTGTCGATATGCCGAAGCCACGCGTGTCCACCGTCTTAATGCAAATTTTGTGGCAAGGCGCACTCCAATTTTTTTTCCGAACTTAGCGGTATGATCACTGTGTCTTTCACGTTCCGTTTTAGTTTCGATGGATTTTCTGTTCTGTCGTCCGAAAAATCACAGTCTTTTTGCACTCTTTCAGTCGTGCAAATTGAGCAGGGTCCGTATTGTCCATACAATCACTTTGTTTCACGGTTCCACGGTACTCTCACTTTCAACTTGCGTGTAAATGATGTTTTACCGCAAACCAAATTCCACGAATTATAGACACTATTCGTGAACTGACTATATTTCGCACTACCGCGAATAGACTAGTTATACGATGACACTTTGACTGGAATCAAATAATCCAGCTCGAAGTACCATTTATTATGTACGAAAAAGAAACTAGTTTGGTCCGGTCTTAGTGGAAGAGAATGAATTTGCTTTATTGCTCGCTTCAATATCCTACAGATAAATTGTTGTTTGAAACTAACTGATATGACTCTTGTACTGTTTACTGGTTATATGAGGTGTACAGAGAATAGGTACGAATAAAATTTTTTAAAATGTTCTGACGTTCGTTCGCAAGATTATTCGGAACGATGAAAAGAAATAAAAGAGATTGATCGAGAGATATGTATCTACTCTAGTACTGCACGGTTATAGAGTGCATGGGGTTTAAGGAGTAAATTCAATTTAATCTTATATCAATTTTGAACACCACTTCAACGGAGGACCATCCAATGAGCCCGGGGTCCATTTTCCAGAAATATACATTTGGAAACTAGATACTGCGTTTACACTTAATTATCAATCAGTTAATTTTAATAGTAAATTGAATACAACTGCTTCTACACTTAAATTTGGTTATTATTCTCTGAAGGTAGCCCTTCAAGGAGATGGACAGGTTGTTGTTGCTAGTGGAAGGTTATTCCAGGTGATGGCTTTCAGTAGTGGTGTGCTTCAGAATAGTGAATGATCGAGTTCGATCCATTTGACTCCTTTGTAGATGTTGTTGCAGGTATTCAGGTAGGAACCCCAGATACCCTTGTCGTAAGAAACAGCTGATACGGTTTTATTAGTTACACTGTTGAACGTCAACATCAGATTCTTATGTTTATCCTCATCCTCCATCCGCGCTTCACACGAAATCGGAAGCGTTCCAACGACCAAATGTTGTTTCTGTTGATCTGGCGTTGACGTGACCATTGCATTGGACAGCTCGTATAGTTTGTCATACCGGGGAGTTGTGACCGTCGAAGGAGCACTCAGTGGAGCCGAATAGTCCTCACTGGAAGAGTTCTTTATGAAGGCTGAATAAATGTCCTCCGATTAGTAAAGTTTTTCCTTCGAAGGACTTTAAGCTAAATTGTTTGTACCACTGAGCAGATTCAAGCATTCGTTAACGGGTGTTAAAGGTTCACAATCAACAATGTTCAGGCAATCTTCCAATGCGGGAGGTTTGGTTAGAGGCGACCGATTTCAACGCATCGCAACTGGCCGAAATGGACAGGTTGGTGACATTTCGATTGTTATCGCTTTTGCTTTTCAGGTAGAGCAGATTTTCCGGTACGGAACTGACGATAATCACACGCTTTCGAGTTGCAAAATAGCATGAAGAAAAATAAAACATTTTTGCTGTCAAAATACCGGATTACCAAACATACTATTATTCACAAACTAAGTCAGTCCGACGACTGGCACTCTCGGTACAGCGCGGCACACTTGAGGTACACTGAGACATTTTTTGGCGCAAAATAAGTATGTAGACTGACCATCCCTTGCGTTTTGTCACACTCTTACTTTAGCATTCAGAGATATCTATTTACCGTTCCCACTATACCGCGTTTTCACTCGCCCGGTGTACGTTACATTTAATTAGTTTTGCGACTTAATCTAAACATAAAATAGAACCTAGACAAAACTTTGTTCTAACATCTACTTACAAGCTTAGAGAAAACTATTTTGAATGTGAATTAATACATCTTGGAGCAATGTAGTGAGGGAGTTTCGTAAACGGCCACCGTCACGCACCACCACCATAAAAAAGGCCAACACTATTTCTCACCATTTTCGAATAATTTTTAAACGGTTGTCATATCCAAAAACGACGAAAAATCTTCTTTAGGTTTTAAAATTTTGTTTTCGATTAATATATTTTTTTATGATTTAACTCAACAGTCAATGTTCCATCATCCATGTAAAACATTTTCAGTTTGGCTCTATTTAAAGGAAATTTAATAATGTTTTTTTAAATCGATTCTGATAAACTGCACAAACCTATTTGACGCCAAAACATACTAACCATACCAATCAGGCTATAGCCTTGTTGTCCTCTGCTGTCTGAAAAATTCGTCTCCACTCTACTCGATCCATGGCCACACTTCGCCAGCCTCGTAATCTTCGAAGGGTCCGCAGGTCGCCTTCTACTTGATAGATCCACCTAGCCTCCTGCGCGCTTATTCTTCTTGTTCGAGTTTGGTCACTTTTGAGAGAACCATTTCACTGGGTCAGCTGGTGCATTTCGTGGTTCATTCGCCTCCTAAACGTTCCGTCATCCATCTACACCTTCCGTTCGAAAACACCAAGGGCGCGTTGGTCCTCCACGAGCATAGTCCAGGTCTCGTGGCCGTAGAGGACCTAGAACTGTCAGCGTCTTGTAGACAGTCAACCTCGTGCGGCGGCTAATTTTATTCGACCGGAGCGTCCTCTGGAGTCCAAAGTAGGCACGATTCTTTGCCATAATGCATCTTTGAATTTCTCTGCTGGTATCATTTTGGGCGGTCACCAGTGAGCCAAAGTACACGAACTTATCCAGCACCTCGATTTCGTCACCGTCAAACTGAACTCGGGGTTAGAGGCTAACAAGGTCTCTTTAGAACCTCTTCCTCTCATGTATTTTGTCTTCGATGCGATGATGGCAGAAACGTACATCAGACTGAAGGCTGAAGCTAGGCGGATTGGATTAAACCATCTAGCTTCAGCCTTCAATCTGATGTACGTTTCCGCCATCGTCTCAAAACTCCGTGCCATGATGTCGATGTCATCGGCGAAGTCAAGAAACTGATCACACCTTCTAACGCGATGTTTGATAGCAGACACGAAAGTCTATCACCTTGTCGTAACCCCCTTCGAGATTCAAAGGGACTCGAGAGTGTCCCCTATACTCGAACTACGCACATCACTCGATCCTTCGTCGCTTTGACCAATCGCGTCAGTTTATCGGGAAATTTGTACTCGTGCATAATCTGCCATAGCTGATCTCGATCGATTGTGTCGTATACGGATTTGAAATCAATGAACAAATTATGTGTGGGCACGTTGTATTCGCGGCATTTCTGTACAACCTGCCGAATCGCAAAAATTTGGTCCGTGGTAGCGCGGGCACCCATGAATCCCAAAATTTGGGAGAGTACCTTGTAGGCGGCACTCAACAGTGTGATCGCGCGGTTATTAGGAGCAATCCAACTTGTCGCCCTTATTGTAGATTGGGCATAAGGCACCTTTCATCCACTCCTCCGGTAATATCTCCTCCTCCCAAATCTTGGCAATTACCCAGTGCTTCACCACCGTATTTTAATAGCTCACTTGGTAGTTGCTTGACACCAATTGCTTTGTTGTTCTTCAGCCGACCGATCTCCTCCACAAACTTCTTGAAGATCAGGGGCCGGTAGCCTGTCGTCTTCTGCGCGTGCTCCAAGGTCTGTTGCGATGCCACCTTCGTTTTCTGCTGCATCACCGTTGAGGTGCTCGTCATAGTACTGCTTCCACCTCTCAAACACTTCACACTCGTTCGTGAGAAGGTTACCGTCCAAGTCCTTGCACATATCGGCTTGCGGCACGTAGCCTTTGCGTGAACTATTAAACTTCTCGTAGAACTTCCGTGTGTCGTTTGCGGACCAGATTTTCCATCGTTTCGCGGTCTTGGTCTTCCTGCTGACGCTTCTTCCTTTGGAAAACCGAGTTTTGTCTGTTCCGCGCTTGCCTGTATCGCTCCACATTCAATCTCGTGCGGTGTTGCAGCATTCTCGCCTTCGCCTCTACTAACAGTTTGCATTCGCCGTCAAACCAGTCATTTCTTTGGTCCGGGATCGCAGTACTTAGTACCACTGCAGCAGTACTACCTATGGCGGAACGGATGTCCCTCTTCAAGAGTAGCTGTGCCAAGTTGCTCTCCCGTGGGTAGTGCAACTTCCAGCTGCGCGTAATCCTGGGCAACTCCAGCCTCCCGTAATTGCTCAATGTTGGGTCGTGGCGTCGAGAGTTTTGAGTGCATGCACACTGCAACTAGGTAGTGGTTCGAATATATGTTCGCACTGCGGTACATGCGGACATTGATAATGTCGAAGAAGAATTTCCCGTCGATTTGAACGTGATCGGTTTGGCTTTCTGTGTGTTGGTCAGATGATCTCCAGCTGGCTTTGTGGAAAAATGTACTTCGGACTACCATACCCCGAGACGCCAAAACATGCGTGGTATCAAAGTTAGCTTTGACTAAAGCAGGCTTTGAAAATCCGTTACTAACTTGTTTAAAAAAATTATTTAAAAAAATGCAGGCTTAATTCAGATATGTATCACTTCCTTGAGAGTAGCCGTTCTGGTACGATTTCCAATTTGGCAAATTAGGTTAAAAATGGTTCTCATCCTTTAAACTGTTTGAAGGGATTCTTTTTAGACACTTTTAAAGGCATTTTAAAGTTTTTTCACGGGGGGCGACCCCGGCGTAGTGGTTAACATCCATACCTCTCACGCCAAAGTCACGAGTTCAAATCTCACCCCCGGACAAGTCACGAATGACCCAAGAGTGTTAAAGTGACTATAATAAAAAAAAAGAAAAAAAAAGTTTTTTCATGACAAGCATATTGAGCATATACAGTACTCAACTAAAAAGTATGGTTTGCCCCAAATACACAAAAACAAAGATAAAATAGCTTAAGCTAACTCATCACAATTTTTAAGCAAATTCACCTGAAAAAAAAACATTTGTTTTAGTGTCACAACACAGTGCTCTTTTAAGAATTTCCATTGGTATGTATAAGCCGGAAAAATGCAAAAGATTTCCTAAACCAGACCGACAACCAATCCCATTTTCTCCATACCTGTATTGAATAAGTTATATTAGATCCCAACGGTTCATGCTTGTAAATTTCTAAAATCGCTTCCATCTATGGAATTAAACGTTCCATCGCTAGAACAATGCTTTATTTAATGTACATGAAATGCCGTCCTGATTCGCAATAACCTGCACACAATTCGAAAAAGTAGCGTAAATTTCTGTTCAATATGATGCGCATAAATGGAGCGCCACATATCATATACAAAAGCCCATATTTGTGAACAACATTGCTTACAAGTTGCTAGTTTGCGTGAAATAAAATACAACTTTACACGAATGATCGTTTACATCACAATTAAAATTCAGAATATTTTTTTCTATGTAGCATCCCCTATTAGAGCTACTTCTTAACCGTTTTCAGAAGACCGCGACTTTTAGTGAGACAAATGCTATCACAAATAGAACAGATTCCAAATCGCACACTGACCCAGAACATCACAATATGTAAAGTAAATTTTTACTTCACCATTGAGAGCAATATTTGTTATTTAGCTATTAGCAGCCCTGTGCATCCCCCGTCGAGTTGGTCGAGTCATGTAGTAATATTAGATATGTTGCTCCGCACAACATTTTAAGGGAGGAAAATCCATCCCAAGAGAAAGTGGAGAATGGTTGAATGTAAAAATGGGAATTGCCATCACCGCTAAAAAAAAACCTGTAAGCCATAAGCTGCAAAGTTTAAATCCATTTTCCGACCTCAACGTTTAAGCTACGAACCACGACGACGGAATAACAGTGTACATTGTGGAATCATATCGGGGAAAGAACTTGATCTCGAAATATAAAGCAGTACTCCAACTCGGTGAATGGGGGCGCTGGTTCATGATGATGGTGATGGGGATACCAGGTCATTGCGATTTTCGAGTGAAAACGGACGACGGTACCGGGTGTTGCTGCCCGGATTGCCATCGCTGGAAGGCAAATCTTGGTTTTATGTTTCATTCAAAGTCCGAAAGCAGCAAAAGTCGCTGATGGTTTTGGTTTGCAAAAGTGTACAGAGTGTTGAGCTAGTTTAATTCAGTGAGAAGAAAACATCGGCCAAGGACACTGGAAATGGCAGGAAAAAGGGTTGAGTGGAAATGATTGCCTTGATTCTTGGTCACCACTGGAAAAAGTGACACCCTCACAAGCATGGAAGAAAGTTCGGGAAAAACCCACAGCCACTTTCCAGTTGCTGTTCTTCGAAAACGGTGGGAATAGAGGTGTTCCGAATACAATATTGTTTTACAAAACGCATTTTGTAAATTTTGAACTATGTATTGCGTTAATGTTCACTGACGGAAATTTAACCCTCATGCCGCATTCAATAGATTATTGTAACCGACGACTTCATTCTACTGCCGGCGCCGGTGGTGTAGTGGTAAGCGTGACTGCTTTCTAATACCCCAATGGGTCTGGGTTCAATCCCTGCTGAGGTCGGTGGGATTTTTCTGAGGCATAAAAACATCTGGTCACGTCTTTCTTCGGAAGGGAAGTAAAGCCGTTGGTCCCGGCCCATGTGTGTTGTGAATGGGTGCGATATCCTACGCAGGTGTGGAAGCTGCCTTCCTGCACATTCGGTTGCCGTCAATGGATGGCAATCGATGTCCGTCGGTGATTGGCACTAGATTGCGGAACAGAGACCGACGTTAAATAAATAAAGGAAGGAGTTCATTCTACTATTCAGCAGAATACAGAAAAAGATCCGAATTTTACTGTTGTGTAAAATCTCCTCTTGTTTAATTTTGAGCTAAAGCGTTGGTTGGCTAGAGCAAAGGCCGTGTGAATGTTTTGGGATATACTCCAATATACTACAGATACTGATTGATTGATTTCATTTATTTAAGAGATTTTCAGCCGCAGGATGGTTCATCTCCAATTACTACAGATATTAAGAAATGCGATGTATTTAGCCAATGAAACAAGCTACTTTTTTCATGATTTATTTTCCGTTGATCTTCATTTCCGTACTGAGTTCCAATGCTACCGACGCACACTGAGGCAACAGAACGTAATAATTTCATAAGAATCACTAACGAATTTTAGCCTCAAAAAATCGGTATGAATTTCAATGATTTGTCTTATGAAAAATAATATCGACAAAAAATAATAACACGGAGCAGACGACTGAAACCGAACCATAGACGTTGAGATAACGGGTCCTGTGTCTGATCAAATCGTCTGTTAACGCTTGGGAAAATGGAATTGCTAAAGACGTATAAGAATTACCTCACGTTAGACGTAAATTTTTCATAAGTCACGCTTATGAAAATCATAAGGGTTGTTCATAAGTCGAGCCTTATGAAATTCTTAAGCAAATTTGCCTCAGTGCAAGGAAGGCAGCTCCCACACCTGGAATCTATCTATAGACCCATCAACGCATGGACCAGGGACCAACGGCTTTACTTCCCTTGCGAAGGAAGGCGTGATCAGAAATTGTATGCCTCAGAAAATTCTGGCTGTGCCAACTGGGATTGAACCCAGGCCTATTGAGTGAGAGGCAATCACGTCTACCACTGCAACACCTGCACCGCTTTTGAAACGAGCTACTTGTTACATATGAAGAAAACTGTATCAAACAGATTGTTGGGTGCGATCGTCGAAAGTCCTATCGACGCTATCGGCGTGCCAGCGTACGAATTCCTCACCCGGGTTGTCATTGGTACATCTACCATATTGCATTGTACCTTCAGTGCACTTTTCATCTCGTCTTCTGTTGCAATTACGTCCAGATTATATTGCATTAAAAATTTTGCAAACTTTTCTTGTAAATCTGTAGTTGAATGTTGAATGTATTTTTTTTTTCCTGGCTGAATACTGTAAATCGCAACCAAATCAGCAATTTGGCTACCCTAGAGTATAACCTGAACACACACAAATATTCTTTAACACCTCTTTTCTCACAGTTAACAATATTAAGACACATTATTTTCAGGTTTTGTAGAGATGATAAAGAAGATGATTAGTGATATGAAAATTTGACATGAGAAACATTCCGCAAAAAAACATCCGGCAACCGGTGGGATTTAACCCAACATTTTCCAATCAAAAATTATATAACAGGTACCTGTTATTATCAGCGTTGCCAAAACTACTGATAAATCGATATATTTACTGATTTTTGAGCTCAATACGAATAAACAATTGAGGACAACCATAATGCCGATTTTGTGTTTTTCATACCGATAAGTACCGATATTCTGTTCAGACCACTTTTTTCACTATCGATTTTCACAGTTTTTCATGACTGACTTGAGGCTTCAGAACAATCCGTTCAACGTCTAAAATCAATGCAAATAGTTTGGTTGACCAATTGTTGGCTGTGTACTACACATTATATTTATTTGAGTAAATTAATTTATTTTATTAGGACAAATTGAATTTTACAGAACCTAGGATTCCCGTTCATTAAAAAAATACATCTTAAAACTATAGTCAATAGGTACAACCAAGCAATCAAAATTATCTACAAATGACAAAATGACAAGCGCTCAACAAGCCGAACGATGAATCTATGTCAGAAATGGAAAGCAATAATGATATATGTAATCTTCTTCCTTTTTCCTCATGACAAACAATTTCTGCAACACAGCCGGTACAAGGAAACGAACCAAAACCGAAGATGATACACTTGCGTTAGGGAGAATATTTATGTTATGTCTTTTCTCAATTCCGATCAAGCTATGTCCTCAACCATGTATATTGCAACAAAACAGGTAAGCAATTTATCATTATCCTTATACCACTCCGATCGAGTTGTGTTGCAGTGAGAGATTGTCGTGGTAGTCGTAGCAAGCGTTTTATCTGTATTGTTGGTTGCTCTGAATTCACTGAACGGATAGAAATCTCCTTATGCCTTTTGGCAAATTTGTATTGCTGATTATTCATAAAATGTATAAGTCAACTAATAAGCAGACGCCTTGCGAAAAGTTAATGAAGATCATGTGTCAAATGAAATGTATAAGCGGTCACACATACCTTTGATGCATTCTTATAGGACCTATGTGGTTTGTCTTATGGAATGTATAAGGCTGATGTTTTGGCAAAAATGTATAAGTGAAACACATGAATAAAATAATTGATTTTCGTTTCGTGTGTTCAGCTATCCAATAAGCCTCCTCCATCAGAACAGGATCCGCTTCCAATGGTTTCATTGTATGGCAGTATTGCCAACGGAGAGCATAGCGCTTTCATTGTAGTAATGAACGCAAAACGTGGTCAGCACTCACACACTCATCACTAAAGGGTTGCTTTTCGAAGTCGACGACGCATCAAGCATGAGCAAGATTGACCACTCGCGGATGCTACTCTGTTGTTACCAGATCAGCTGTTATTACATAGAGAGCCAATAGACGTTGCTTGGGACTATCATTTCCAGAACAACATGTGAAAAGGGCATACAAGCTTTTTGTAAACAACCTTTGTAGGCCCTTTTCTCACCAACCGAGGGTCGCCCACGCAAACCATCAATATCATCGGGAAGGGGAAAGTGTCCCCTACCCGGTGGTGTTAAAGGTTTGCGTTGGTGTCATATGGGTGGCGAGAAAAGGGCAAAAGAAGGTTTGTTTACAAAAAGCTTGTATGCCCTTTTCACATGTTGTTCTGGATTTATCTTCAATGTGTAAAATCTGGTGATCTCAAGCAAGGCAATACCAGCGTCGGCCGCACTCGAACTCAAGTCAAGAATAGAATGGGTAAGAATGTGTTAACGTGACTTTCGCTTTGATGGAAGCCGAGAACATCTCTGCACATCCACGCATAATCACTGGGATGTTGGATAATAGGGTTGGGTTTGCAGCAGCGTTTGTTTTGATAAACAATAAGCTGAATTGATGTTCTAACGATCATATAACGTGAAGGAGCTTGGGATTGAACCCACGATCTTCTGCTCAGTAAGTAAAAACGTTTGGAACTAGGCAAAAGAGCTTCTTTTATTAAAACACACCAATGATCGATTTGTTGTTATTCCAATATTTTCACATTAACAAATAAAGCGATTAACGAACCTTGAATGTGGAGGGGCTTGAGATTAATCTCATGGTGTTCTACTCAATAAGCGAAAATGGTCGCTCTAAGGCCACCAAGCCATATCACATCATACAAGCAACGATCGCGTTGTTATTGCAACCAGGCATAGAAAATCATTTGCATTCATTTCATGCATTCATTTACATTCATTTGCCTCTAACTTTTTTCTTCAACAGCATTCCGCAAAATGATGTATAGAGCTTTTGTAGGTTTTATTATTAGCTACAACTTTTGTTAGAAAGTCAAATCCGTATCTCTTATGCATGACGAACCAGAGCGAGCAGAAGCCACTACTGTTTTTCAGTGAATGTATATTATATTCACTGAAAAACAGTAACAAGTTCTGCCCGCTCTAGTTCGTGATGCATAAGAGATACAGATTTAAGTTACGGCAAAAAGTAGTAGCTAATAACAAAACCTACAAAAGCTCTATACATTATTTTTCGGAATGCTGTTGATGAAAAAAGTTAGAGGCAAATGAATGTAAATGAATGTTTGAAATGAATGCAAATGATTTTCCATCCTGATTGCGACCATTCAAACCCGGTCCCGACGGTGACGTTGATGACGATGTTAAGTTTCGCAAAGCACACGATAATCAAGCGATGTAACTGCAAGTCTCCCTAAAATAATAGGACCTGTGATTTATTCGAACTCAAACTCGATGGCACAATAATGAGTGTCTACGACCGATGATCTTTTGAACCTGGAGACAAAAAGCTAGAAAAAAAGAGCTTATGCCTTCATTAAATTCTACTCATACGTTGTTTCGATTTGGTCCTTCCGTAAGACGGGAACAGAATCCATAAAACTTTCACATTTTTGGGCTACCGTGTCCCTTACTTCACAAAGTAAACTACGACTGACGTGACGATTTTACCAGCGTATAAATATTGCACATCTTTTAAGCTATCTCGACCGAACTTTATTGCGTTTTAAAACGACCGTTTTCTCCTTAATATTTCACGGGACCATCCAATTATGCGTCAAATGACAGAATCTAAACCACCAAACCACACAATCAAACATGACCCACCGTGACCACCGTTAGTCCTCAACTACGGCCCTCATGATCGTGTTAAGGACACACCTAACCAAACATCGAAATATTTAACGGTCAAGTGTAAGGTTTGCATGTTCGATCGTGACGTTTGTTTTCTTAACGAATCATGTTTCAACACGCAAACAAAAATCATAATGCGTAAGATCCGAAGAACATGCCTCACGCGATCGAGGTCATCCCTCTAGCAAATTGGAAACGATTACAATGAATCTCGATTACTCCCCCGAAGGAACCCATCCGCAATCCACCACAAAAGTGGAAATTTTACCCTACCTGATAGCGGCGCCACAAAACAGACACGTCCCTTCAATAATGTAATCGAGAAATGTATAAGAACAATATTCAACTGGAACGTACTCACCAAATCAATATTTCCAAGAGCGCATTCCCGATGCTTCCAAGCATATTTTTCTCTAGTCATTTTCACACAATTCTTTCTTCAGCGATTTCAACCACAAAATAATTAGATATCACTTTTCACTTTCAAATCACTCTGTGCACTAAGCAACAAAGGGAAGCGAGAGCACACCAAGCACCTAAACAACAGGGAGGAAAACATCAGCGCAAACCTTTCCAAATCAAATTATCTCACCCGGGACACAAAACTAATCAAGTTCGAGCACCGAAAAACTCCACGCCTGCACAAAGATAGCCCGAACAAAAAATAAATAAAAGCCCGCAGCGAAGCAAAAACACAACCGTTCTCGTACGATTCTCAAAAGTCGACGGTGCCTCGACCGAAAGAACTGCTGATGAAGAACGATGAAGACGACCACACAATGGTTTCTGCCGAGTAAACAGACGATCGCGCGACACACATCGAGGGTAGCCTGCTTCTGTCGACAGCCGAGTCAACGCTAATCATGCTGTGTGTCCTTTCTTATAAGTGTAATCTAGTGTAACGGTGAATATAAATTTATTTTAATTGTATCTTAACAATGAGACACCTGCTTTAAGACCTAGGAAAAAATTAATGGGCCTTATTACGGGTGTCACTACACGGTGATAAGGAAGTGATACTCGAAATAAGAGCCGTGATTTCCGTCAACTGGGAATCACTTCACCGTGACGACAAGTGACAAGTTTTCACCGTGAAGTGACATCCGTAGTAAGCCCCAATATAAAATGCGAATGAAAGGCAGAATATAAAAAAAAAACTTCAAGGGTATGGGATTGTACGCAATGGTGACGTAGGACTACGTGGACTTATATAATAAATCTTATTTGTTAACTGCAGCAGGAGCTTGTGTTTTGTGTAGGAATTGGAATTTGAGCGGGGTTCTCTCTGTTTATACTATTTAGTATGACGCGATTAACATATATGGCCCACAATGACTCACGAAGAGCTACTGATTCCGATCAATAGCGGTGCGGCTTCTTCCTCCTTCTATGGATGCTCGTGTCGGCTGCAGCTCGCTGCTTGCAGGCAGCCTTTCGTTGTGTACTGGAGAACACTACCACTCACCACACGGTGATTCAATAAACACTAGTTCAGTTTGGTGAGACCGGATGGAATTCATCTTTGAAATCTGTGTAAGGGAAATCGCTTTTCGCAGGCATGTGCATTAGTGCAATTTTCAAAAGTGTCATTTTAAAAATTGATAAAGTCTTAAATTTGACAGATGCGTCGAAATATTTCTGATCGATTGGTGATAATTATTGAAATTGGTCCAGGGGCAGCTGAGTTGTTAACGTTCAAAATCTTTCATAATTTTGTTACATGTTCCATTTACGGTTTTCACAAAGTGTACACCCGTAAATCACAGACGTAGTCCTACGTCAAAAAATATCGGTTGTCAGGGAGCAGTGAATTAGAGATAAAATCAGCGACATGCACAATAATATCGTTAAGATATGAATTTTCAGACAGTCACGATCAACCTGTTCTGTATAGCGACCTTATTACATGCATTCACAAGCCCAATTATCAATGCACCACTTTCGACCTCTATCGTTTAATTTTAGTAAATAAATCGATAATAATTATACAGATAAATACCAATTTCTGTGAACGAATGACATCGATATTCGAAAAATAGTCCTTTCACGAAAAGAAAAGTCTTATATGGAACATGAAGTCTAGAGTAAATTTTTAAATAGTTGTAATTGCTTCTGTAAATATATGTTCAAACACCAATTTGTCTAAACTCTTAGCTCGCCGACGCAAACTATAATATCACCATATTGTTGGAGAAACTTTACTCCTCCCTGCTGCGCACGCTGTTAGGAAGACCTAACCTCCGTTCAGTGGACTTATTTTTTTTATTGACTAGGTTTTCTTTCTTTCTTTCCTTGTACAAAAATCATATCTTATAACTGTAAAATGGGTAGATCACCTTTTCATGATACGTTGCGGGATGTAAGATCTATCACCGATTCCTAGTCCTGACTACTTCAAACTAGGGGAACAGGATTTTTCAGTAATCAAAGGAACACTTCTTAGTCCTTGTTTATTTTTATTCCTTGTTGATAGTGACAAGACTCGGCCATGTTGAAACAAGGAGAAATTGGTTATTTAGTCTTCATCTATGCACATATGTGATTCCTAATATTCTATTCGTTGTTCCCTAGCTTGATGTGGTTAAGACTAGGGTTCTGCATGGTCATTATCGGTGTCATAACTTAATTGTGTTGCTAGACAATCCAATTTTGACTGACAAAGGGGTGCGCCTTTGGAGAGTGCTCTCACTCTTCGAAGGGTATAAATAGCGGGACCTTTTTTTTAGAATCGATTTCTTGTGATGGTGGTAAGAATGACAACTGTAAACATCTTTAAAAAAAAAACTGTATCAAAACCAAATACTTCATCATTGCTCAAAAGTGATGAAGTAATACGACCTGGACTAATCAAAAGACACGGTATAGACTACTATAGAGCAAATAAAGTGGAAAAACAAAACTGTAACAACATTAAAAAAGATCAAAAATATATTTATTTCCTCTTAAAAAAAATACATTTGAAGTTCCTAAGTGTTTTTAGCCTGCAGGCAAAGAATGTGACTTAAAATTTTCAATTAATTCATTGCATGAACAACACTACAGACCACATCCTAAACTGGCTGACACCCGAAGCGGCTAAAGCGCATACAGCAGTACATCGGCCCTGCCGGTTAAACCGGACTTTTCCTGAAGAAGAAAAGTTCTAGCGAAAGACCGCAAAAGAGCGCTAGTACGCGGTGATGCCGAGCGACATTAAAAAGTAGCAAAAACCAAGGATGACATTTTTAGTTTTCGTAATCCTGTGCTGTTTTCTTTAACCAGTCGGTGCTGCTGGCCAAGCAATAGCAACACAACGAGTTTCCTTTGGCATCATCACGACAGGATTTTCCCACTCCTCCTGGTGCTATGTCGGGTTGACCGAGCATCGCTACCTATACCTATCTACCATTGGATAGGGCTGAGTCTCTTCAACTGACGGCAACACATAGAGAAAAAACCTAACGAGCGAACGATGTCGGCTTCACCACTTTTGTTGATTATTCCGTTGGAGATACACTCGCACACATTCATAAGCAAACTGATCTGTGAAGGGGGTTTTCTTTCGCAATGTTCTGTTTCAGGCTTTCGGTGTTTCTTATTATCCTAGAATTGTCCACCCATATTCTGTGGTTTTATCCAAGCGTTTTTTTTTTTTGTAGGGGAATTTACGTATTCTCGTCAATCTAAGCAGCGTCTGCACTTCTACTAGCATTTTCTCAGCGTCACGCACATATATGATGTGTCTGTTTGTTTACATTCATCTGCTGCTTGCTTTTCTATCCATTCCAATCGACAGAATTTTTCAAAACGTTTTGAAAGCGTTTTTACAACGCTCCAAACTTCTCAGGTGAGTGTGACTATTGTCGGCAGCCTCTTTTTCTTCGGCAACCTTCCCATTAGAACTGCGTGTTAACCAGCTGTTCTATTATCGGCAACTCGAAATCAACCCCATTTTGTAGTGCGTATGCTTTATTTGAAGAAAAATGTAGCATTACTGGATTGCTCGATCGTTCAAATATAATCAGATTGAAGCTGAAAGGCTAAACAATCGTTTGGACACATTCAGGGAAGTGCGTTGATGGGACACCATAGTGAAATTAACGTTTAAATTTTGGTTGCCGAAAACAGTCAATGGGTGCCGAAGCCAACATTTACCCTATCTATAGTTTAACTGTCAAAGTCTGTTTGAATATTTTCAAAAGATTTTGAAGATTTACTGCAATTACTGAACTTAAAATAAAATTCACTCACAAACATTGCATTCACCTGCTGTGAAGCGTAGCAGGGGGCATATTAATCAGTAATAATGAAGGCTTTTGATAGCAACAATCAGGTCCAACTAGGATCATAAATTACGTATTACCCAGTATAAGGGAGCTCTACATCCAGTGCATCGAGATAAAATTGAAAATTAATTGAAGTCTTATTACTCTTCTGTACCTGGTTGGCAAGCTCCCACCACGCAGAGTCACTTCATAGCACAGTTATTGGAAATAAATAGCTTTTCCAACAGCGTAGCCTTTCGTTGCAACAGCGTTCTGTTCTACACATTTGAGCAAACGATAACACGAACCAATCATCGAAACAATAAGATTTCCCAACGAAACAGAAAAAAAAACTTCACTTCGGTCCTACTGCGCAGCATTGTTGGATAATGAAAAACTGTAATTATTTGATTTATGTTCCTTCGGGCGCTCCAATTATTGCTTGTCTTCAATGTTTCGCTCAGGGGAAAGTACGGCAAGTCGGAAAAAGAGTAACTGGATCGCTTTTGTCTTGCGTAAAATTAAAGTTTCGAGTAAAAGAGAAATCGGAAAACAACGACACAAGTATTGAATTAATACCGAAACACCGCAAAACCATCCCTTGCCTGGCTGCCGTTCCATCGACTTTTGTGCTTAACCTTAAAAAATGAGTATGATTCATGGTAAAAAAAAATACTGTCTCCAACAACCGGTTGCACTTCTTGGTGGGAAAATGGTGCAGAGTTCGGAACCGATGGGGGAACATTGCGGTTATCGAATTCCCTGCAAAATTTGACAACTTGAAGAAATACCTATCTGAATTTCATGCTATTTAATAAGGCTCAAAATTATTTTTTTCCGGCACGATTTTTATTTTCATAAAAAAAAATGAAAGATATCTAAAAATAAAAAAAATAAAAAATCAGCATTTTCTAAGATTCCTAAAAAAATACATGTAAACCTATGTTTCTATCTTATCACGAAATTTGCTATGTCTATATTTTTTTCCTTTGATTTGTTTTCCGTCGATCTTGTTTTCCGTGCTGAGAAGCAATGCTACCGACGTTAGGGAGGCAGCTTCCACACCTGGACCCTACCAATCGACCCATCAACTCATGAACCGGGGACCAACGGCTTTACTTCCCTTGTGTCTTGTTTTCTTTGCCCGACTTAGAGACTGATCCTCAGAGAACCAACGATATGATTAAAAACTTTTCTTCAATGAAACTCAAAACATTAACGGAAAAATAATCTTTATCGAAAGAACACCTTTATCCGATTAATTTAACATCAGGGAAACCCGCAATCTCAAAGAAGTCCACAAATTATAGTCCCAATTGTCATTAGACCTAACGAACCAAGCTAAACCGAATGTGTCTGATGCGAATCCAAGACGAGCCCAAGAACTCAATGGCGAGTGAGTCAGCTAAAAAACCGTGACTGAAAAATAAGTAACTCAACGAAGAAAACTTAAAATTTCAATTCGGGTTGGACTATACTCGGTTGAAAAAGCAAACTATTCATGGCCATGAAAAGAAAGTACGGACAAACCTGCGCCGGTTTCACGACACTCCGTTTATCTACTTACAACAGGCGGGCCTTCGCAATGCACCCGGGTCTTGTCCGAATCCAACGGACGGAAATGGCGGCCAAGTTGACGCCACGACAAACCAGACGGTCCGGTGACGATGGAAGCCGAACTCGCCAAAAATTCCAGCCCGTACAAAAAAGCCCGTTGAACGAGACTTTTCTGAAGGCCGTTACAGCTTTTGTAAACAAGGATTTCTAACTCTGATTGCCCGGAAAGAAAAGCGCACCCACGCAAAAATATTTTGGTAACTGAAGGAGAACACCTTGCCCTATCTGATGATGTTGCAAGCAGGGTTCTGCATTTTCGAAACAAAGACAATAAAATGAACTCTCCGCAGAATCGCTTCATTTCGAGCAATATTATTTTCGTGAAGTCATTGTGTTTCTTGTTGTCGAGTCACTATGGACATTTTTCCTATCAAACATGACTTGACTATGGCTTGTTTCGTTCGTCAAGTGCATCAGCTCATTTAATGTGAAGCAAAGACTTGTTTCAATTGACGCAATGAATGACTTGAAACATGCTTCCTTCGTTTTTTCCACTTTCACTTCAATTCGGGGCCCAATCGATTTGTCACGCGTCGCGTCTTCAGGCATGAACATATAGTATCCGCATAATATCGGGTGCCGATAGGGATGGCATCCGGATTATATGTAGTCCGGATGTTCTGGAGTCCAAGACAGCTACCATCGTGCTAAGGAAAAGTCTCAAATATACTACGATATCGATATTGTCGGAACGGGGACGACGCGAAGGTACAGAAAATCGATGTCCGGCTCGGAAAAAGTGTCAACTACCCTAAGATACGGGTATTTTCGGAACGGGGACGACGCACAGTGGCACGAATATGAATAAAGACGGTCAAAAATATTTTCTACCCTTTTTCGACGTTTTAGAGACTGAGTGTCTTGGAAGAAGTTGCTCATAATTATATCTCGCATCTTTTGAAATACACACCTGAATAATCTTTAGGCTAGTATTACACATCCAAATTCTAACTTTTTCCAGTTACGAGATAATGGTTCCATGTCTTGGACAAAGTTGCAGAAGAGTTAATTTTATGAACATTTGCTGAAGACACCAAATTTCTACATCATAACTCTGTAGAGCTATAATAGATTTTCTTTTAAGACTACCTTAATATTGGTTTTTTGAGTTAATTAGTGCTTTTTTCAAATTTGATCAATTTATCATGTTCTAAGAAATTGTTGGCATCATTAAAATATACAACTTTGCTGAATACACCAATGCTTTTCATTGACATCAATGTGATATACAGCCCATCATGCGTTTTTGTGACGTCATATTCAATGGCTCGAAAATAGGGTAGGCGGGCCCTGATGTAGTCGAATACTGATTGTATTTGGAATATCACCTTATAAAATAGTACTCCTGAAAATTTGAGCGTTGGGTACCGAGGGGTACCTAGTCAAATCTCGTTTATATATATTTAGTACAAGTTATAAACCAATGTGTGCTACGAGTGTGCTACTTACTCATGATCAAATTTACAACTATATAAAAAAATGCATTATCTTGAAATGTAAGCAATGGGTTTGTTCATCAACTGTATATTCTGAACTATGATATTTTGAGTATGCCAATATTGAAAAAAATATGTTTTAATTACTCCTTCCCTGACTATCTTC
This sequence comes from Ochlerotatus camptorhynchus, assembly GCF_037179485.1. Taxonomy (NCBI): domain Eukaryota; kingdom Metazoa; phylum Arthropoda; class Insecta; order Diptera; family Culicidae; genus Ochlerotatus; species Ochlerotatus camptorhynchus. The sequence goes on from NW_027040741.1 coordinate 1,224,907, forward strand.
GATAATATTTGACATGACGATTTCCGTGAATCTTCTCCACCCACAATTTGAACAATTCCATCCAACAAAGATTGAATGAATTCATTTTGAACCACAACTTCAATACAAGTTGCTCGTGAAACAAATCACACCTAGATAATTTAATAAACCCTATCGCTCTTTGCTATCGCCAAAACGTCAAGCGCAAAATAGTCATCTGCAGCAGCGTTCAGCACATCGCTGAACGCTGCTGCAGATGACTATTTTGCGGAAATTTCAAACATCTATTGTGAAGTCACGTTCCATGTTCTGAAAAGAGGGTGGGGTGGGTAGGTCCAAAGTTGGAACCCTTTAGAACCGTAGTCAGAATTTTATCATTTATTCTAGTTTTCTTGAAAGTTATACCGATAGGTATTGCGAATATTTTAGTCCATATTGTATATAATAAAGGGCAAGGAATATACCAATATTATTAACTTGCATTATAATATTTGGAACTATCAACATATGAGTATCAATATTGCAATGAATGTACATATCAATGTAGGTACACTGAAGAACAAACAAATTAAGAACAAACAAATTAAGAACAAACAAATTAAGAACAAACAAATTAAGAACAAACAAATTAAGAACAAACCCATTAAATACATATCCAGATTAAGCTTAATAATTTAAATAATTTGCAAGTTCAAACATGCGTAGGTTAGAATCAATGATTCATAACTCAATACCCAACGCTGAACTTTTCAGGAGCACTATTTTCTAATGTAATCTTCGATATTCAATCGGTTTTAATCCCTGCCAGGGGCCGCCTCCCATCTTTTCGGGCCGTTCAATATGGCGTCACAAAACCGTCCGATGGGCTGTATATAATATTGACATTTTCGAATCGAGATTTGGCTAGGTACCCCTCAGTACCCAACGCTGAAATTTTCAGAAGTACTATTTTATAAGGTAATCTTCAAAATACAACCAGTTTTAGACCCCGCCAGGGCCCGCCCACCCTCTTTTCGAGCCGTTGAATATGACGTCACAAAAACGCTTGATGGGCTGTATATCACATTGATGTCAATGAAAAGCATTGGTGTATTCAGCAAAGTTGTATATTTTAATGATGCCAACAATTTCTTAAAACATGATAAATTGATCAAATTTGAAAAAAGCACTAATTAACTAGAAAAATCAATATTAAGGTAGTCTTAAAAGAAAATCTATTATAGCTCTACAGAGTTATGATGTAGAAATTTGGTGTCTTTAGCAAATGTTCATAAAATTAACTCTTCTGCAACTTTGTCCAAGACATGGAACCATTATCTCGTAACTGGAAAAAGTTAGAATTTGGATGTGTAATACTAGCTTAAATATTATTCAGGTGTGAATTTCAAAAGATGCGAGATATAATTTTGAGCAACTTTTCCCAAGACACCCAGTCTCTAAAACGTCGAAAAAGGGTAGAAAATATTTTTGACCGTCTTTATTCATATTCGTGCCACTGTGCGACGTGTAGATAACAAAAACCGATATTCGACGCCTTTTTGTAATCCAATGGTGGCCGATGGTGGTCATCAGGTTTCCGAAAAAGTATCAATATATGGGTATTTTTGGAAAAGAGACGACGCGTAGAAGCTGAAAATCAATATTCAACGTCATTTGTAGGGCGTGTTCGCAACAGCGAATAGATTGGTACCACTGCCGTGTATCGATTACACCGCCACCGCTAACCACTCCACGTTTCCGATGTTGGCCGCAGAAATCAGCACAGCAGAAATATTTCCCTATCCTTTTTTCCCTTCCTTGCATTTTGTTTTACTAACCCCGAGAACGCCGCGGGCAAACGGCTTCCCTTACTAACACTAGCAATAAGAACAGAAATAAGTGTAAACATCCAATAAGAATCTAGCTTTTATGACATTGTACACGTTCATTCCGTTTTGCGTAGTAGATTGTTAGACCAATCATCATCGTCATTTAATTTCTCTTTGATTCAAAAAAGTATAAAACCAAGCGAATCACGCATTCACATTGTCAGTCGTTTCCGAATTGCCAAGCAATATAGATATAAAGTGAAGAAGCTGAAGTTATCCTATCCAAGAAAGAAAATTCCAGTTTTCCCGTCGATTCGATATCGATGCAAGGGGTCCCTGTTACCGTCCTAGTTTTGTCGGTGGTCCTGCTCAGTGGAGTTCCTGTTCCCTCTACTTCCGAAATGGAGAGTTGCTGTTCCCACCGTTGCTTGTTGCCGTCGCTGCTCTAAAAAGAGTTTTACTTTCGCGGTGTTCTTTTAAGAACTACCGATTCCGAGTAAGCGATGTCGGCTCGCAGCTGGTGCAGCTGGAATTTGTCGTCATCTGTTGGCAAGGCCCAACGAGCAGCCGTTTTAGATTCAAGTCAAACATCACGTTGGCAGTCGAGCCAACAAAAGTGGTCCGTTCCGAACCGGATAAAAGTGCGAAACATACAGTCCACGAGTGAATTGTTTTCCCGTGTCACGGTGGTCAATACGGAAGAAGAAGAACAGTGTACCGAAGAAAAAGTGAATTGTTATAGCTTCCATTGACCTAACCGTGAACATGAACAAACACGTATGAACATGAACAAAGTGAATTGCTAGAACGCAAAAAGAACAAGTTGTGAAGTTTGCTGGATTCCCAGTATCCAAAAAGTGATGTTCCTGTGAAGCAGTAAAGTACGAAGTGTTCCTAACTGGTATCATTTTCCTCGAGAGTTACTCTTCCGAAGTAACAACATCCTTCCTTCGTGATGCCAGTGGATTATACCCCAACCAAACCTGTGAAGTTGACCATGGAGGACATCAAGCCACTCATCCACCAACGTGGTCAGGTAAAGGCCAAGGTCACTGCGATTGCAAGTGCCTTGGAAAGAGCCGAAGACGATCCAACTCAGGTGAGTCTACCCATTCTCAAAGTTTATGCGAAGAAGCTCGAAGCTCATTACAATGAGTACAATAACTTGCACAAGGAAGTTCTTTGTTCCATCCCTCCTAACAAAACTAATGATCAGGATGAAAAGTTGAATGAGTTTGACAAGCTTCACACCGAATCTTTGATTCGGTTGGAGCTTCTGATAGAAATGTTGTCAGTTTCCAAGATTTCCCCTGTTACATCCAATACACCAACTAGTGCTACACATGTAATCGTGCAGCAACAACCGCTCAGAGCTCCAATCCCTACCTTTGACGGGCGCTATGAGAATTGGCCCCGTTTTAAGTCCATGTTCGAAGATATAATTGGTCGAAGCTCTGATTCCGATGCAATCAAACTGCATCATCTAGAAAAAGCACTAGTTGGTGGAGCCTCTGGTATACTTGATTCAAAAACTCTTGCTGACAACAATTACAAGCATGCTTGGGAAATTCTTACTGATCGTTATGAAAATCCCAGAATTATCATTGATACTCACATTGATGAGCTTCTAACAATGAAGAAGATGTCAAAAGAATCCCATAAGGATCTTCGAGCTCTGGTAGATACGTGCACGCGTCACGTTGAGGGTTTAAGGTTCATGAAACAACCAGTTGAGGGTACAACGGGATTAATAATCAACAAAATTTTGACATCCTGTCTCGATGGTGCCACTCGTAAACAGTGGGAACGATCCCTTTCTCATGATGAGTTGCCGAATCTCAATAAGACACTGACCTTTCTGAAGGAACAGTGCCGTATCCTTGAACGCTGTGAAGCCGATACTCATACAACCGTGAAAGCGCACCCAATGAAACCATCCCAACAATATGTTAAGCCTACCAGCGTTAAGGTTCATGCGTCAACATCCAATACTAACAATGAACCATGTCAGTTGTGTGGCAAGGGCCATTTCAACTATCAATGTCCCGACTTCTCAAAGTTATCAGTGGCTGATCGAGCTGCCAAGGTAAGAGAAGCCCACCTATGTTTCAATTGTCTGCGTCGTGGACATCGGTCCATGAACTGTTCGTCGAAGAAAAGTTGTAGTAAGTGCAACAAGCGTCACCATTCCCTTTTGCATGATGATGCAAGCAAAACCGACAGTAGTGTTCCTTCAGGTAATTCGTCCAATCAGAGTAAGGGTGATAATGGGCCTGCTTCTCTTCCAGTTGTTACACAATCCCAAAGCGAGCGTTCTGCTGAATCCACAACCCTCGTCTCGTCTTCTTGTTCTCTGACTGCTACGGTACCAAATGTTTTGCTTCTCACTGCTGTGGTGAATTTGGTGAATAAAAATAACCAACCAGTGCCATGTCGTGCTTTTCTCGACTGTGGGGCCCAGACGAATCTGATGTCTGCTTCAATGTACCAAAGGTTGGGTATCGAGGGCACTCCAGTGAATGTTGACATTGTTGGAGTCAGTAATGTTCGAAGTAAGTCTAACCGTCTTGTAACCGTGAACCTTCAGTCCCTCTACAGTGACTTCAAAGTTTCTCTCAAGTGTCTGGTAGCTCCAAAGATAACCAATGCTCTTCCGTGCAGGAAAGGTGATATCTCACAGTGGAATATTCCTTCCGGATTTCAACTGGCCGACCCCCAGTTCTATGTACCTTCCGATGTTGATTTGTTAATTGGAATGAATCACTTCTTCAGTCTTCTGCGAACCGGTCATCTAGTACTTGGTGACGGTCTTCCAGAATTGCGAGAAACCGAACTGGGTTGGGTGGTCTCAGGTGAGATTCGGGATGAATCAGTTGCGTTTGTGAGTCCACAACAAGTTAACGCAGTTTCTATTGAGTCCCTTAATGAAATGGTCAAACGGTTTTGGGAAATCGAGGAGGTAAATAACACTTCTCAGCGCACTGTAGAAGAAGAAGAATGTGAAAAAATCTTTCTTCAAACTCATCGTCGTGATTCATCCGGTAGATATGTCGTAAAGCTACCATTCCGAGATAATGTATCTCAACTGAACGACAACCGCTCTTTGGCTCTGCGTCGTTTCTTCTTCCTTGAAAGACGTCTTCTCAGAGATCAGGAGCTACATGCACAGTATTCTGACTTCATTAAAGAATATGAGTCACTAGGACATTGCAGAGAGGTTCTGGTATGATTAAATATTACATTCCGCACCATGCTGTTATCAGACCGTCGAGTTCTAGTACCAAACTCAGAGTTGTTTTCGACGCGTCAGCGAAACCTCCTTCTGGAACCTCCCTAAATGATGTTTTGCAGGTCGGAGCAGTTGTCCAAAGCAGCCTTGAGACTGTGATTTTAAGATTCCGTAAGCACACGTACGTGTTCACTGCTGACATTGCCAAAATGTTCAGACAGATTTTTGTTGATCCCCTCCAGGCGGCTTTCCTTCGAATTTTCTGGCGTTCGAAGCCTTCGGACGCTCTCAGAGTTTTGGAGTTACTTACTGTAACATACGGCACTTCCTGTGCTCCATTCCTTGCTACCAGAACTTTGCTTCAGCTTTGTGTTGATGAAGGAGATGAGTTCCCTTTGGCAGCACATGCTATCCGGGAAGACTGCTATGTTGATGACATTCTTTCCGGTACAGACAGTATTCAAAGGGCAGTCGAATGTCGGCAGCAAATTCAGGAAATGCTGAAAAGGGCTGGATTTCCAGTGCACAAATGGTGTGCCAACCATCCGGATATTTTGGAAGGAGTTCCCGAGTCCGAACGTGAAACTTTAGTCCAGCTGAATGAAATGTCAGCCAACGAAGTAATCAAAACCCTTGGTCTTCTCTGGAATCCGCACGATGATGAATTTCTTTTCTCAATCCATCCGAATCTGTCAGATGCAACACCTGTCACCAAACGAAAGATGTTCTCAGAAATCGCAAAGCTGTTTGATCCAATCGGCCTCGTTTCACCCGTTATCGTACTTGCAAAGCATCTGATGCAGACAACTTGGAGTCTGAAGATTGGGTGGGACACACCTCTCGACGGAGACATTTTGCAATCCTGGGTAAAATTTCGTTCCTCATTGATACAAGTCAAGGATATTCATATTCCGAGACATGTGATGGTACCTCAATACGAGTACGTCGAACTGCATGGGTTTGCAGATGCTTCAGGTATGGCTTACGGTGCCTGTCTTTACGTTCGATGTATCCAAGCTAATGGTTCAGTCTCAGTAAGGCTGTTATGCAGCAAATCTAGAATAGCTCCGCTTCAGGAATTGACAATTCCACGCAAAGAACTCTGTGCTGCCTTACTCCTTTCCAAGTTAGTCAAAAGGACTGTTCCCGCGATGCAAGTTGAATTTTCGTCAATATTTCTCTGGTCAGATAGTCAAATCGTCATCGCATGGCTTCGAAAGCCTCCCTAAATGCTGCAACCATTTGTCCGCAATCGGGTTGCAGAAATCACCAATGACAATAATCACAAGCAGTGGAACTATGTTCGATCTAGGGAAAACCCCGCAGATGTTGTCTCTCGTGGTCAATTGCCTGATTCGTTGAAGTCAAACTCATTATGGTGGAATGGCCCAGAGTTTCTTAGATCCGTTTCATTCGATCAACCCGATATTGAGGAAGTTCCAGAAAATCAACTTCCGGACGTAAAACCCACTCCACTCGTTGTAATGATCGTGTTGAATTCAGATGACCTACCCGTTTTCAAGAGATTTAGCTTCTTTCGCAAATTGCAACGGGTGCTTGCCTATGTACAACGATTCATTACCAATTGTCGAACAAAAGAAGTTGAAGCTCGTGTTAAGGAACCTCTACCTACCATCCAAGAACTAAGATCTGCACTTCACACAATCGTAAAGGTCATCCAGCATGAAACACTTCTTGATGAAATTCAGAGAGTTGAGGATCAGGAACCCTGTCGAAGGATTGGTATGCTAGGACCCTTTCTGAAGGATGGTGTTCTACGCGTAGGAGGTCGGATCCAACATTCTCGTGTCCCTTTCTATACGAAACATCAGTATATTTTGCCTAATCATCCTTTGACCGATCTCATTATTCAAGCATATCATGTAGAACACCTTCATGTGGGACCATCTGGTCTTTTGTCCACGCTACGCCAACGCTTCTGGTTACTCGGTGCCCGATCTGCAGTACGAAAGATAACACGACGATGTGTTCGATGCTTCCGTGTGAAGCCTAGAGGAACTGCCCAGTATATGGGTAGTTTGCCAGAAAGCCGCGTAACGCCTGCCGCTCCTTTTGAAGTTTCCGGGGTAGATTATGCAGGACCGTTTCTGATCAAACAAGGATCCCGAAAACCGACTCTTGTTAAGGCATATATAGCGGTGTTTGTTTGTTTGGTGACGAAATCTATCCATCTCGAACTCGTGTCTGATATGACGTCTGTTGCCTTTATTGCTGCTCTGCAGCGGTTTGTAAGTCGAAGAGGGTTGATTCGAGAGCTACACTCGGATAATGGTAGCAATTTCCGGGGTGCCCAGGCAGAACTACATGACCTTTTCCTCTTATTCCGTGACCACATTGCTGTCCACGACCTTGAAGCCTTCTGCCGAACTAAAGAGATTGTTTGGCATTTTATTCCCCCAGAAGCTCCGGAATTTGGTGGTTTGTGGGAAGCTGCGGTCAAAAGTACGAAATACCACCTTAAGCGTATTCTGAAGCAAACACCTTTGACTTTTGAGGAGTTTTACACATTGCTCACACAAATTGAGGCCATTCTTGATTCTCGACCGCTGTTTTCGCATTCTGATGACCCAACTGAGGGTGAAGTTATAACTCCTGCACATTTCCTCATTGGAAGGCCATTGACCGCTGTCCCTGAGCCTTCTTATGAAGGTTTGAACGAAAATCGTTTGTCAAGGTGGCAACACCTACAACAGATGAGGGAACATTTTTGGAAGTCATGGGCTCATGACTATCTCGTAAACTTACAGCCTAGAGGGAAAAATCGGATTCGTCTAGAGAATGTCGCCCCCGGCACCGTCGTTTTGGTTGAAGAGAAAAATCTGCCACCACAGCAGTGGAAGTTGGGAAAAATAGTCCACACATATCCTGGGGAAGACGGTTTGGTGCGTGTTGTTGACGTTAAGGTAGGAGATTCGAGTTTTCGGCGCTCAATAACAAAAATATCTGTTTTACCGTTAGATAAACAACACATCGCTGATCAATCTACGACTTCTGGCAACCCATCTCTTTGCGCCGGGGAGGATGTTCGCAACAGCGAATAGATTGGTACCACTGCCGTGTATCGATTACACCGCCACCGCTAACCACTCCACGTTTCCGATGTTGGCCGCAGAAATCAGCACAGCAGAAATATTTCCCTATCCTTTTTTCCCTTCCTTGCATTTTGTTTTACTAACCCCGAGAACGCCGCGGGCAAACGGCTTCCCTTACTAACACTAGCAATAAGAACAGAAATAAGTGTAAACATCCAATAAGAATCTAGCTTTTATGACATTGTACACGTTCATTCCGTTTTGCGTAGTAGATTGTTAGACCAATCATCATCGTCATTTAATTTCTCTTTGATTCAAAAAAGTATAAAACCAAGCGAATCACGCATTCACATTGTCAGTCATCATCATTCGCTGCCAGACTGTTGAGCAGTTCAGTCGATTTGAATTCTCTCTAGTTTCGTTCGTTCGTTCGCAAGTCGAATTAGCTCCGCGTTGTATAGTGACGCTCTTGCTGACCCAGCCATGGGTAAGAAATCGCGCGGTAACGCGAGTGCCGGCTTACCGGGAAAACAGACTCTCCCAGGAGACGGCGCGACCACCGAGCCAGCTCAGAAGAAGCAGAAGAAAACCCCATTGCCCGTCCCGACAGGTGTTGCGGACCCGCAGCCGGGGCCTCCCGGAACTAAACGACCCAGACCTGAAGACATCAGCGCCACCGCATCGGCAGCAAAAAAGCTGCTGAGCAACAATCCGTTCTCCGCCCTGCAGAACGGAGCCCAGCCGCAGTCGGACCCTGAGACGGTGCCTAAAAAAGTTAAGTTGCCACCCTTCTATGTGAAGGGCTTCCCTCCCGGGCTATGGGAGCAGCTGGATTTCTACATTAAGCAGGGCCTTCGCTGCACCATTCAACGGTGCACGGAAGGCTACAAACTGATGGTCTCGGCCGAAAATCACTACAACGCAGTCCAGGCCCTCTTGGACAGGATGAAGCTGGAGTACTTCTCCCACGACGTCGAGGCCACCAAGCCGCTGAAAGTGGTGCTGCGCGGGCTCCACGACATGGACACCACCACCTTAATGGACGAGATTAAGGCGAACGGCCTCAAGCCGGTCGAAATCCACAAGATGACCCGCAGCAAGGCCATCAAGTATCGTGACCAGCTCTACTTGGTCCATCTGCAGAAGAACTCCACAACCGTGAAGGATCTCCATACGACACGCACACTGTTCCACATCGTAGTGAAGTGGGACCGGTATAAGCCAACCCACCGTGGCGTCACTCAGTGCTCGAACTGCCTATTGTTCGGGCACGGCACCAGGAACTGCCGCATGGCCAGCCGCTGCATCAAATGCGGCAAAAACCACAAGATCGACGACTGCGACAGCATCGAGGAAGCCGCTCCCACATGCGCCAACTGCGGTGCTGCCCACAAGGCCACGAGTAAGGCCTGTCCGAAGCGGGCCGAATACGCCGAGATCCGGAAGAAGGCCTCGTCCAACAACCAGCCCGGTCGCAAGAAGGTCCCGGAAAACAACGCGCAGAACTTTCCTCCGTTATCACCGGTCCAACCACGGCCAATTCCAGTGTTGGCGCCGCTCCCGCTCAACCAACAGTTGGCTGCTGCTCAGTCAGCTGCCGCTGCAGTACCCAGTCAAGCCTCCGGCCCATCGACGGATCCCCCTGCTCCGGGATTGGCCGGTACAACCGGTGAAGCTACAGACGATTCTCCGCTGTCAACGGATGAGATCGTCACACTGTTGGCCCAGGCCATCATCATCAAGCGCACCTGCGCAACAAGAACACAACAGCTCCAAGCTATCATCTCCTTCGTCGCTAATTATGGACCGTGAACCCATAAAGATCGCCAACTGGAACGCTCGCTCCGTAGGGGCGAAAAACATTGAGCTTGCAGACTTCCTCCGCAAGCACGACATCGACGTGGGCCTTCTCACCGAGACCCACCTCAAGACCGGTGACAGCTTCTGGCTGCCCGACCACAGCATTGTCCGGCTTGATCGCACCAGCTCCAGGGGGGGCGGTGTCGCGGTCATCATCAAGAAAGGCATCAAGTACTGCACCCTACCCCACTACCGCACTTCCATCATCGAGGCCGTCGGCGTTGAGGTGGAAACATCGACCGGAAACGTCCGGTTCATCGTTGTCTACTGCCCCCGGCAATGTACCGTTAGCAATGGTACAGCACAGCAGTTCAAGAACGACCTTGCCATCATAACCCGCACCAATGCCCGCTTTGTAATCGGAGGGGACCTGAACACCCGGCACGAGGCCTGGCGGAACTACCAGCAGAACCAAAACGGCCGCCTGCTATTCGACCATTCCCAGCATGGTCTCTATTCCGTCTGGTTTCCGGACGAACCAACCTTCACATCACCGGCGGACAACCCATCGACGCTGGACCTGTTCTTGGCAAACACCAGATTAGCCAAGCCGGTTGCCGTCAACGACCTGAGTTCGGACCACCAACCGGTGCTGACCGAGCTGGGCTACAACGTGGCCCCTGCACCGTGCCAGCGGAAGGACTACCATCGAGTCAACTGGGTCCAGTTTCGACGCGTGGTCGACCGCCACATCGACGACAACCCACCACTCGACACAGTGGAGGACATCGACCGGGCTCTGGAGGGTCTCCATCAAGCCATATCCGTGGCTGACGAAGAGTGCGTTCGACGAGTTCCTGTGAGGGGTAAGTTTCAAGCAATTGATTCCCACACCAAACTCTTGATTCGGCTCAGAAATGTTCGTAGACGCCAGTTTCAGCGGACTGGGGATCTGCAGCGTAAATACGAAATGGTCGATCTGAATCGGCAGATCGCTTCCAGAATGGTCTCAATCCGGAACGAGAGTTTCGGGCGGCTCGTTCAGAACCTGGACGACCGTTCCAGACCATTCTGGAAGGTTGCCAAGGTGCTGAAGTCTCACCCCAAGCCCATTCCACCACTTAGAGTCAATGACGAACGGCTTATCACCAACGAAGAGAAGGCCAATGCAATTGGGGAGCACATTGCCCAATCGCATTTGCTTGGCTCTACAATCCCAAGTCCACTCGAGAACCAGGTTGTGCAGTGCGTCCAGACGTTAGATGCCTCCCCTTGTGCCGTCCCTCCAGAAGAACGGATTACAGAGGAACAAATTTGCTCAGCGCTGAAACACAGTACGAACATGAAGGCTCCCGGGTTTGACGGAATATTCAACCTAGAGTTGAAAAATCTCAGCGCGAGGGTGCACTCGCTGCTGGCTGCCATCCTCAACAGATGCTTGGAGCTGCACTACTTTCCAAGCATCTGGAAGGTGGCAAAAATCATCCCGATCCGCAAACCTGGGAAAGACCCTTCACTACCGTCAAGCTACAGACCGATTAGCCTGCTCTCAGCGCTGAGCAAGCTGTTCGAAAAATTGATCCTCAGCCGACTAAACAAGTTTGTGGAGGAACATGACATTCTTCTTCCGGAACAGTTCGGGTTCCGCAAGGGGCATTCCACCAATCATCAGCTAGTGCGGGTGATGAATAACATCCGAAGTAACAAAGCTGTATCCAAGTCCACAGCCATGGCCTTGTTAGACGTCGAAAAGGCGTTTGACAATGTCTGGCACGACGGACTTATATACAAGCTTTGTAACTCCAACTTTCCACCATACCTTGTGAAAATCACCCGTAACTATCTCCAGCAAAGGTCGTTCAGGGTGTCGTTGAATAGTTCCCTTTCGGGACAATTTCCGATCCCAGCAGGTGTTCCGCAAGGGAGTCTGCTGGGACCACTGCTTTACAGCATCTACACGTCGGACATCCCTCCTCTAGGAGACGGTTGCGTGTTCTTTCTGTTCGCAGATGACACCGCGATAGCCGTCAAGGGTAGGATGCCTCGTGAAATTACGAACAAGCTGCAACGATGCCTTGACACCTTTACTGATTATGCCACCTCGTGGAAAATCAAAATCAACGCCTCGAAAACCCAAGCGATCATGTTCCTTCACAGACAATCACCAAAACTTAAACCGTCTCCCTCCTGTACCGTAATAATGGATGGTACAAGGGTCGAGTGGTCCACTGATGTTACTTATCTCGGGATGTTGTTCGAAGAGAAGCTCCTGTTCCGCTCGCACATAGAGAAAACCCTAGTTAAGTGCTCCGCCTTGGTTAGGTGTTTGTATCCGCTCATTTGCCGCAGATCCCGCCTCTCAAGGCAAAACAAACTGGCTGTTTACAAACATATCATAGCCCCCGCGATCTTATATGCCGCCCCGGTGTGGGAATCGTGCGCTCAGACCCACAGGAACAAAATCTAGGTTGCACAGAATAGAGTGTTGAGGATGATCCTAGATCGTCCATTCGACACAAGAATAGCAGACCTCCATCAAGAGGCAGAAATTCCCAAAGTAGATTCCAAAATTGATGATATGACAACTAAATTTATTCAAAAATGCAATCTTTCTGAACATGCTTTAATAAGCAATTTGTACATAGTAGGTTAAGTGTATATAGTAGAGTAGGTTAGTTTTAAGCTGTAAATAGTAGTATTAAGTAGTTTCTCTTCAAATTCTAAAAACAAAACAAACCAATCCCACCAAGGTGGTCGACCGTGTACTAAGTCTAGGACTAATCCTGTAAAACAAATTTTAAATTTTGCCCATACCTAAAGATGAAGAAAGCAATTAAATCACTTAGTAAAAATTTATATGGTAATCGTCCAAGTTAAACTAAAATAAAGATCATTTAAACAAAAATAAACAAAAGCATTCACATTGTCAGTCGTTTCCGAATTGCCAAGCAATATAGATATAAAGTGAAGAAGCTGAAGTTATCCTATCCAAGAAAGAAAATTCCAGTTTTCCCGTCGATTCGATATCGATGCAAGGGGTCCCTGTTACCGTCCTAGTTTTGTCGGTGGTCCTGCTCAGTGGAGTTCCTGTTCCCTCTACTTCCGAAATGGAGAGTTGCTGTTCCCACCGTTGCTTGTTGCCGTCGCTGCTCTAAAAAGAGTTTTACTTTCGCGGTGTTCTTTTAAGAACTACCGATTCCGAGTAAGCGATGTCGGCTCGCAGCTGGTGCAGCTGGAATTTGTCGTCATCTGTTGGCAAGGCCCAACGAGCAGCCGTTTTAGATTCAAGTCAAACATCACGTTGGCAGTCGAGCCAACAGGGCGTCTTCTGAAATCGGAAGCTACCATCTTGAATTTCAAGATGGCGTTGGACATCGATTTCCGGCCTCTAGATGTCATCCCGATTCCAAAAATAATCACATTGATTGGTATTTGACAGTATTTCACACTTTTTCTGACTCAAACCCTCCATGAAAGATTTTGAAATTGTGTCAAACAGTGGTTTCTGGCCCCTAGACGGTACTGGGATATCGAAAATACCCACATTGGTGGGTATTTGACAGTGTTTCCCACTTTTTCTTAAGCTGGAAGCCGCCATATTGGATTTTAAAATGACTTCGAATATCAATTTTCACCATCTAGACGTAATTGATGGGTCGGCATCAGAATTATCTACTTTTTCTGAAATCGGAAGCCGTCAGCTTGGATTTCAAAATGACGTAAGATATCGATTGTCAGCCTCCAGACGTAGCTCTGATTAAAAAATACCCATGTTGATGGGTATTTGACAGTATTTCCCATGTTTTTTTCTGATATTGGAAGCCACCATCTTGGATTTCAAAATGCCGGCGGATATCGATTTTTATTCTCTAGACGTCATCCCGATTCCAAAAATACCCATATTGATGGGTATTGGACAGTATTATCCGCATTTTTTTGAACCAGAAGCCCCCATCTTGGATTTCAAAATAGTGTCGCATATCTATTTCCAATCCCTATATGACATGCCAGCTCTAAAAATACCTGTATTGATAGGTATTTGGCAAGGTTGCAAATACTCATTTCAGCTAAAATAATGTTTTTCGGAATAATAAAACCTAAAGATGGTATGATTACATGGTTTACTTGTAACTTACAAGAAGAGGTTACAAAGTATGTGTTTGAAACATAATACCTATGAATTTTGCTTTCTATGAGTAACAATCAGCGATTTCCTGATCGCTGAGTGAGTGAGTATGTGAAAAACCGCTGATCGTGACTCTCATGAAGTGAAATAAACAGGTTTAATGTCAAACACATTCTTTGCAACCTCTTCTTGTATCTTACCAGTTCAAAATATGATCATACACGGAGAACAAATTATAGCAGACGCAATTATTTTTCCGGTCAAAATAACTATATTGTTCAATTGTTTTAGAGATAACCCGAAACTATAGTTGATTTGACTATATATAGAGGGCAACAACTATAGTCCATAGTTGGCTCCTCGGTTGGCTCAACTATATTTTTCAGTAGATGAACAAACGTCAATCTTCAAAATACAACTATGCTTTAGTTGATTCAAGAAAACTATTGTTAGAAAAGCAAAATTTTACAATGTTTATTAAACGAACTGCTCTTCATTATCGACATATTAAGGAAGTTTGTTTTGCTTCTTTATCGATCTCAAAACACAACTGCAAAATCATAAAAAAGTGAACAAGAACATTCAACTTAGATTTGAACCGTGTTCATCTGCGTGAGAACCAGCTATCTTATCGCCTGCTCCACGCATCACAAGTTAAAAGTATGTGGATTTATGTTGATCATTTGAAACCAAATTATATAAATAAATTACATTTGACGGTTGTTATAATTGATCAAAGTTATAGTTGAATTGAGTATAAGATGAACAGTTGAATCTACTAGGTAGATATGATTGAGTTGACGGTCAAATTAATGTTGGAATAACTATAGGTTTCTTTCAAACAACAATATTTTTCCATGTGAAAGTAACTATTAGGATTGTTATCTTAACTTAACGAATTTGTTCTCCGTGTAGCATCTAATTATTTCATAATTAAAAAAAACATTGTTTTAGCTGAAATGAATATTTGCAACCTTGGTATTTGGCACTATTTCCCACTTTTTTTGAAATAGGAAGCCACCATCTTGGTTTTCAAAATGGCGGCATCCTAGTTCCAAAAATACCAATATTGATGGGTATTTGACAGTACTTCCCACTTTTTCTTAAACTGGAACCTCCATCTTGAATTTCAAAATGGCATCGCATATCAACTTTCGACCTCTAGACTTCACTCCGATTCCACAAATACCTATATTGATGGGTCGGCATCAGTATTTCCCACTTTTTTTTACTGGAAGCCACCATATTAAATTTTAAAATGGCGTCACATATCGTTTTCCGGACTCTAGACGTCACCCCGATTTTAAAAATACCCATATTGATGGGTAAACAAACCACCCGACATTGATAAATTTTACATCCACGTGCATAGATCTTTTGCGCATGCGCTTAAATGAACCGAGTGAATAATCAACAGGAAAACAGTGAGAATTTTAATAGAATAGCTTCGCTTCAATGCGAAAGTAAGCTCATTTGACAATGGAAGACGAAATGAACAAGAGTCAAGCCAATACAAACAGCATGAAAACTGATCTAAAGAGGTTCTGTTGATGTTGAAGGGGATATGCTCGAAGAGAAGACAGAATGACTTTCAATTGAAAGTGATGGTTGACAGCTTTGTCGTCGCTTGACGATTTTCAATTGAAAGTGACTTTGTTGGGCCCTAGTTGCAAGTTTGCATGTGTTAACTTTCATTCACGAGAAATCAGCTGTTACTCTTTGTTTAGAAAAGCAATTATGCACTTTTGAAATGTTGGCTCATGCAAATAAGCATGGTTGGGAGAACTTGCTTTTTTAAGAGAAGCGGAACCGTGTTGGAAATCATGCCAAATCTTACGAGGGATTCAACTGGAGTTTGTTTAACCGGTAAGTTCTGTGATAAAATTAAATAGCAGTCAGAATAAAATAACTTACAATTCTCTTATCGCAGGTCAAACATGAAGATAACTGCAGCTGGGCATTCAGCGTTACCGGTAAAATCAATATGCTGATGCTGAATATTGGAGCATTATTTTGAGTAGGGATTGCTTAAATTCAATTCAACGGATTACACCGACATTGCATGTCAGGGAAATTTCCTTCTGGAAAATTGAGGTGAAACACCTGAAGTACCTGCTGCAGTTGTGCATTACTTCTTGGATCATACACCCAACCGAGGGATGTAAGATTCGCTTACAATTATGTGGGCTTCATCATCAGAGGATGTTAGAGGAGACCGCAAGAGCCGAGGATGCGATATACCTAGCTGCGGTCCAATGCAAGAAAATTGGAGACCGAAAAATGTAGAGTGTATTAGTGAGGTAAATTTGTTATGTCGAAAAAAATAGGAATCCGATTGCCGACTGGACTCGAACCAAGAACGCTTCGATTATCAGTCCTGTGCTTTCTCCACTGCTCTCTCCATGCTCCTGAATATGGATAGCCTAAAAGCAAACATGAAGCGCTCATTTTCTCGCATACTCGACTTCGTATGCTTTTTCTGCTGGAGAGATTCTAGGCAAGTGTGTGTGTCATTCTACATTGTTCTACAATGTGCGTCGTTCTACAAGCTTACTGGTATAGTCGAAAGCGTAGATAGAACACGAAATGAAAAAGACAAAAAAACCATTACATCGCCTGTGAGGTAAACTTCTAACATTCGCTGCGATGTTCATGAACAGAGGATGATAGGAAACGGAACTAACATTCATTGTAATAGATTTTTGGTTTGCGTGTACTGTACGCTTACGATGCGAAGAAGTACTCGATCTTCAAACTCAGAACCATTCAATCATCTTGCGATTTTCCGTGTGATAAATAATCACTGTTAAAAACTGGTGTTGGTGACATCTACAAGTTATGTAAGCATTTGTTTGGAAGGATTGGGAGGCAGATTGAGATTTCCTCAAACGCCATACAACAAGAGTATGTACAATTACAATTAGGAGATAGAAAATGTTTAAAAATCCTTTCGTAAGTTGTGAGTGGTCACATTATGAGAATAAATGATTAGTGCGTTTAGAATCTAGTTAATCTTTTTACATTCATGCAGAAAACATTTTCTTCATCCCGAACTAGGGTGTGACTCCGGCGTAGTGGGTAACATCCATACCTCTCACGCCAAAGTCACGAGTTGAAATCTCACCCCCAGACAAGTCACGAATGACCCAAGAATGTTAAAGTGACTATGATAAATAAAAAAAAAATCCATCCCGAACCAATTAGGGTCATCATACCATACTTTTGCACCCTAAAAAATGTGAACATTGCTAATACAGCTGATGCTGTCAGAAGTCAAGTGGATAGCGGAAGCAGTTCTCCAGTGAATTTGTCATATTTCTTCAATGAGACCATGCATGTGCCTCTTGTTTTTGCAAACGGGTATCATCAGTTCTTAGTCGTAGTAATTTAATGGGTAGCTCGGACTACATTTTGCGAAGTGTTGTTGCTGAAATTGTCGATGCAGAGCCAAGTGAGGACAGAGTAGTTTCGAAAATTGAAACAGTTACCGTGATTTTTCACCAAACGCTGGAAACTTTCGTCGACTTCAGAGAATAATCGGTAGATCACAAAAACTGCGGACGTCCAACTGGGTATTGAAGTTCTTCTCATCGAGGAGAACCTTTAACCTTTGAAATGGAAAATTGGGGTGGTGACGAAAACTTAGCATGCACCAGACTCTCTTTGTCGAGTAGTGGATATGTGTGGGTTCCAGTATTCTTTGACTCAGCATTTCAATTCTTGCGCTGCTTCGCATTGAGCTTCCAACCAACATGCAGAATTCTTCAGCTACGGGGCAAAATGTCTGCAACAGGCCTGTCTGCGAGTTATATAATTTACCAAATCAACGGATGCAGCCAGCAACAAACACACTCATCGCATATCAGGGACTCCACGAGCAATCTTAACGGTTGTGTACTACTGTGGTTAATACGGTCGTGGTAGTGCACCGGTTCACACGAGCTCCCGGAATTCTACCACTACTATGCGGGCATTCTGATGGTCATCGGTAGGAGAGTGTAGAAAACTGAGAAAATAGTTAGTAGAAACAGAACCGTCGTCGCGATCAGTGACAAGGGGGAAACCCTTGTTTTATATCTGATGCTCTGTCGTTGTTCTGCCTCGAGTGCTTTTAGCTGTTGTTGGAATGTTGCACTCAATGTATTGGATCCTCAAACATTTCCGTGATAAAATCGTCCTTCTCGTTGTTGGTTATGCCAGTGCTGGCTGAACATGTTTGTTCATCGTTATGTTGAGGATCCAGCTGTTTGATTCTGCTCCATGTTTGGGTAAGGAAAAAAAAGTAATTTTTAACATGTTTGCACCATTGAGCAATGTCAAAATTTAAAAAAATCTCAAAAATTTCGTTTTCGAGTTTTTTTATTTATTCAGAGGGGGGATGTTTCTTAGAGTCTTAAACTATGTAAATCATTGATCGAATTTCCACTTGCTGCAATTACGGCCTCCACACGCTTTCGGAATGAACGGCAGGTTCTAATAATGTAGTCTGCATCCTTTCTCTCCAGGTACGGGTCAATGTTTGTCTGAAGCTTGCTGTACTCGGGTGGCGTTTAGAACAGGCCTTGACCTTCATGACGCGTCATATTGAGTAATCCAGCGCATTAAGATCGGGGCTGGATGGCGACCACATATCCTTCGCCCATAACTGGAGATGATCCTGCAACCACTTCTGAGTGCGGTTCGAGGTGTGACACGGAGCCCCATCTTGTTGAAATACAACATTTGGCTTCAGACCGTACTGTTCTTTGATCCACGGAAGAACATACTTACTTAAAATCCCGATGTAGACCTCCGTGTTGACCTTGTCGCCTTCTGGAATGAACACCGGGTCCATTTTTTTGCCATCGGAAGCCACCAATCCAAACACCATAACGCTAGCAGGATGCTTGGTCAGATACACGTTCTTGTGCTCGTCGGCCACGTCTTTTACCGGAAAAGAACTAATATACCGGTCGGTTCTGGAATTTGATAAGGGATCGACGGTAAACATGCTCTCGTCGGTGAACAGGATTACCGGATTTTTTCGCTTAAGGAAGTTCAAGATTTTCTTGCATCGTTCAACTCGTAGCTCCCGGATGCGGTTGGTAATCATGAGAGTTTTTTTTCCGTGCCTTGACTTCACCCCGAAATCTTCCTTTACGATCTTCCATGCCGTAAAGTCACTGATCCCGTGTTCCTTTGCCATTTTCCTTATTGAACGCACTGGATTCACCCGAATCTTCCTTTTGATAGCAGCGATAACCCTTGGAAACAGAGCTGACCTCGGACGACCTGTGGCTACCTTCGCGGATAGTTGTCCTTTCTTTTCTCGGCCTAAAACCCTTTTGACGGTCCACCGGGACACGCCCACGGCGATTGAAATGTCTTTTTGCGACATTTACGCGTGGGACAAATCACGAATACGCTGCCACTTCGCCATGGTGCAACTGTCAAACTAGATAAATCATTTTATTTTATACACAGCCTACTACGGTATGAGCTATAGGTTACGTGCATGCAAAGAAAACCAAGGCATAGGTGACACAGGGGAACCTTATTTGTACAATGGTGCAAACATTATCACACATACGGTAGGAGAGATAAACAGAATGATACAAAAAACCCTGGCATAGTAATTCTGCTAATGAATTATAAAATTATTTACTAGGCAATCCGGAATATTTGTACCATTTTTTTTCCAATTTGTACGAGCTTACCAAGTGTCCTCGTCACAATCTTGCTATCCCCTACATATTAAACGCGTATTCCCAACACATGGTGATTCATCCGAGTAGCTGAATCGACCATTAGCCTCAATTGCCATGGCTGGTATTATTTTAGAGACTGCTTGGTGAATGTGTGCTTTAACATTTGGACGATTCATCTTAATTCCAAGTGCTGCACCCAAAGGATCACATATCTGACGTAGACCCTCCCATTGGATGCATGTTAACGGGAGGTGGTGATACGTAACAAGTTTTACGCTTGAGTCAACCAACAATTGTTTATCGATAGGAACTGATGTTTTCGGGATGCTCCGAGGCTTTTTTTAATACTGTTTTACTGGTCGCCCATTAATCCGTGTTATGTGCCCAAAATCGTGGGCTGTGATCTAAAGTGCCGAATGAAATTGCTGACTTCGTACTTCAATTGAATATACTTGCACTTTTCACCTTCAATCCGCCAAAAGGCGCGGTTTCCGTCTCAGTGCACGAATTGAGTAGCCACTTCGGAAAGGCTTGATTTTCCTCCGCTTTTACATTTATTTGTACTTTCCATTTTTTGTACGACATATAATTTCTTTAATTACGTTGAAATCAATTGATAAACGTTGACTCAAATGAGATGCTCTTTGTATCAAATGACAACAGTGAACAATGTGATTGGGCATGAATAATGGATTGAATGAACGTGCGATCATTGAAATGAACATACCAAAGAAACGATACGATTGATTCATGAGTGAACCAATCTAACCTGTCAAATAGAAGCGTTTACGAATGATAATGATGATAAGTGAAAGGTTGCCAGATTTGACTGAACAGTTTCGGTTTTCATTTTCAAAAGAACGAGTTGATATTTTACCACACTGACTCTGAGTAAATCATAAAATCACTCTGAACGAATCATACAATTGCTGATTGTGATACTCTGAAAGTGAAATTGACATGTTTTTTTAGGTAACCATTGCCTTCCAACCTCTTCTAGTATCTAAAAAGTGTAACATATCATTATAACATCTAATGCCGGCGCCGGTGGCTTAGTGGTAAGCGTGACTGCCTTTTTACCCCAATGGGTCTGGGTTCAATCAAAGCCAAGGTCAGTGAGATTTTTCTGAGGCATAAAAATCTCTGGTCACGTCTTCCTTCGGAAGGGAAGTAAAGCCGTTGGTCCCGGTTCATGAGTTGATGGGTCGATAGGTAGGGTCCTGGTGTGGGAGCTGCCTCCCTGGCGTCAGAAGCATGCCTCAGAACATCCCGGCGGCGCCGACTGGGATTGAACCCAGGCCTGCTGAGGTGAGAGGTAATCACGCTTACCACCACACCACCGGTGCCGCCATCCAAACAAATGTTCCCACAATACCCATAATACCAAAATGCATGCGCTTAAAACTCTCGACGATGCATAACACCCGTCGAAGTTGCCCAGGATTACACGCAGCAGGTGGAAGTTGCACTGCCCACGGAAGAGCAGCTTGGCGCAGCTAATCTTGAAGATCACCGGAGGGACATTCGTTCCGCCATAGGTAGTACTGCTGCAGCGGTACTAGGTACTACGATCCCGGACCGAAGAAATGATTGGTTTTACGGCGAATGCAAACTGGTAGTAGAGGAGAAGGCGAAAATGCTGCAACACCGCACGAGATTGAATGTGGAGCGATACAGACAAGCGCGGAACAGACAAACCTCGGTTTTCCGAAGGAAGAAGCGTCAGCAGGAAAACCGAGATCGCGAGGCGATGGAAAATCTGTACTGCGTAAACGACACATGTATGTTCTACCAGAAGCTTAATAGTTCACGCAAAAGCTACGTGTCACAAGCCGATATGTACAAGGACTTGGACGGTAGCCTTCTCACCAATTTCACGCAAACGAGCAACTTATAAGCAATGTTGCTTACAAATATGGGCTTTTGTATACAATATTTGCAACATTTAATTAAATGTCTCAGAACTTTACACGATTTATAATGTAAACTTATATGCTAAGTGACGCTCCTTTTAGGCGCATCATATTAAACATAAATTTACACTACTTTTTCGAACTGTGTACACACTTATAAAAAATCATATAAATTTTTGTACTCTAAAGGCCGGCGCACAATAGATACGTTTTCGGGTTTTTTGACAGATAATGCATGGGTTAACTGTCAAAAAACCTGAAAACGTATCTATTGTGCGCCGGCCTTAAGACTGGCATACACGAGCGTGAATTTTGACATAAAATTTAGACATATTAGATGTGAAATTCAGCTCAATCAAACGTATGTTTCGTCGAGTTACGTTCAGTTTCAGAGCACTTTAATTTACATGACATATTTGTTTACGTATCATCCTTTATGTCATAGATGGATTCCGTCACGTGAACAATTAGTTATTTATAAAGGAGCACAGTTCGAAAAGTAGTGTAAATTTATGTCACTATAATGCAAATAAATGGAGCAGCATATAACATACAAATTTACATCATAGATCGGGTAAAGTTTGTGAAATTATTTTGCAAGTTTCTAGTTAACGTGAAAAGGATAGTTATATGCATAAATGTTTGCATGCATGCAAGTTTACATCACCAGTTAGATTAAGAATTTTGTTCTATGTGTACGTTTCGAACAACTCAAATCAGAAAGTCACACGGTTCGAAAAAGTAGTGTAAAATTTTGATCAATATGATGCACATAAAAGGAGCATCACATGTCATATAAGCTTACATTCTAAATCGTGTAAAGTTCTGAGAAATTTCATGAAAAGTTTCAAATAGAGCGGCGCCGGTGGTGTAGTGGTAAGCGTGATTACCTCTCACTCCAGCAGGCCTGGGTTCAATTCCAGTCGGCGCCGCCGGGATGCTCTGAGGCATAACATCTCTGATTACGCCTTCCTTTGGAAGGGAAGTAAAGCCGTTGGTCCCCGGTTCATGAGTTGATGGGTCGATAGGTAAGGTTCAGGTGTAGGAGCTGCCTCCCTGGCGTCGGTAGCATTGGTACTCAGCATGGAAAACAAGGCCAACGGAAAACAAATCAAGGAAAAAAACAAGAAAGGTTGTAAATATTGTATACAAAAGCCAATCTTTGCAAACAACATTGCTTACAAATTGCTTCTTTGCTTCTTCTTTCTTCTTATTTGCATTTCAAGCTTATTGCTTAGCGCATATTAGCTTATTGCGTGATCTCAACTTAGTGTTCTAAATGCACTTCCACAGTTATTAATTGAGAGCTTTCAATGTCAATACCAATGCATGAATTTGTATATTGTGTGGCAAGCACAATGATACTGCCCAGGGAAGTCGAGAAAATTTCCAACCCGAAAGATTCCCTCGACCGGACCGGGAATCGAACCCGCCGCCTCCAGCTTGGTAATACCGTGCCTTTACTGACTAGGCTATGTAAATGAATTACAAGCTTACGTGAATGAATGTTTACATCACAATTTAAATTCGAATTTTTGGCTGTGCATGATCAATTTTTATAGGAAATTTAACGCACTTTCCAAAAATGCAACAATATTTAGGGCTTACTTAAAAAATATCAGCTACAGTCCAAAATTTGTCATAAACTAGTGCCAAGTCACGTTACGTTACGTTATTATTGATTGTTACCCTAGGAAGGTTGATCATTTTGCTCACAGACACAGTTTTCATGCTGACTTTTTTTTAATTAAAATGCGATAAAAGGCTAGAAGATACTTTTTGAAAACCTAAAGGAAATCATATTAGGTACTGAAATCAAGAACGGTTCGGCCCTCTACCGTTCCTTTGTGTCGTGAACCCATAAATTATCGAATGCTTCGATTGCCGCTTTTTGTTTAACGCGACAGCGGCAAGGACGCGTATGGTCTCATCTCAATATTTTCATTTCGCAATTATTTATTGCACTCGTTTTTTTTTTTCATTATTTATGCTGCGATGTAACACAAGAACGCAACAACAACAGCGGAATATCAACGGGTCGTTAGCGGCAGGCTCTGTGCCCTGCATTACCAAGGGGAACGAGAAGTTTCAGCGAGCAACTACCAAGAGAAAGCGCTATTTCCTCCCTGTAAGGCAAAAGGACCTAGTAACTCCCCACTCATTTATTGGTTCTTTCGTTGGCAGCGGAAAGTAGGTATTTATGACAAGGAATTCAATTATAATTTCAATGTTATTTATCGTGATTGGATCCATAAAATTGAATTTAAATTGCGTTGACGGTTTTATCAAAATGGAGTTTAATGTGTTAATGGCAACTACACCAATTTGGGTCAAAGCTAAATACCTATATTTTAAGTATTGAGTTTTATGTATTTTTTTGCCAACGAGTACTAAATAATAGCATGTTTAAAACAGACGTGGTTAGCTTATTTAAAAGTATGAAAATCAACATTATCCACAATTTGCATGAAGCTGTTAAAATTGAATTTTCATCGGATCAAAGATCACTATTGGCAATATAAGCTACCAAGTGAACCTCTCGGCAATAATTTCAGCAGGAGATAAGCTGACAGGAAATTGTTGTCACCAACCAATTTAAGAGAAGTTTATTGAATCGTATCCACGAACAAGAAAAGAAACAGCTGGCAAACGGTGGTCAGATACAAATGTTCGATCCCCAATAAGTCTGATCATAGCTCTATATCCATCCGTAGGCCTGAAACCTTTTCGCACAAAATCACCAAACAACAAAAGGATTCCTTTCAAGCTTCAATCGCAACTTTTCCCTTCTGCCAGCTAAGATCGTTTTCCGCCTCCATGGTTTCTCTGAGCAAGAGCTCCCGGCTTCCGTGGTGGAGGAGGTGCACCAGTGAACAAGTTTAGGGATGAGTTTTGTAATAAATCAATCAGGTGTGATAGATTTATTGGAGTGTAACGATAGGGAAAAATGGATACCGGTAAGGCGCGCTCCCGCTCACGGCTATTCCGTTTGATTTTGGATGCAATGGCAAGAGGAAGCTTCCGAGTCACACAATGGCATGAGCTCTCACTTTCAGGTTAGATGGATAATAGAAAGGAAAAAAAATACCTAGCATGCGTCGTTCGCGGATCGAGAATCCAAAATTCAACTGTGGCCATCGCAGGTTATGGCGAGAGAGAGTGAGAAAAGGAGACGATTGATAACACACAGCTGATGGTCGTTAGGTTGACGGGACAAAGTGGAAGTAGACAAACGCAACTTGTTTCTGGCGGCCAGGTGGTTGGAATTGGTAACACGGAAAAATATTGCAACGACATTTTTGGAAGTACTTGTAAATATGTTTAGTTGAGCAAATGATTTCTCAAATAATGAAATCCTGTGAAGCACATGAAAAAGTTATGAATAAATTAGGCCACATATGAAACTTTACGGGCAAGGTTGGTTTCAATTCATGCCTACAAGCAATCACATTTAAGAGACGCGTTAAAAATCAGTAAGAATGTATGTGAAATATTATATTATACATTTACAAAACCATGCTATGAAATTTTCTTTTGCATCCGTTGGCTTAGCTTAAAATTAAATTTAGTGTTGACAAACATATAAACGTTTGGTTCATTTTGTATCCGGACGAAGAAATCTGCGCTATCTTGAAATGAATCACATATATAATTGAGAAGTTTAGGGATGACTTTCTACCAGAGAAAATGAGATAATAATTTGCTGAATTTTCAAGTGAGAGCATAACTTAAACTCTATTTTCTCGAGGTTCTAGAATAAATATTATTAAATAATAATATTAAAATATTGTTCCACGGCTAAGTTCGTTTGATTGGAAAAGTCATCAAGTAATCAAAATTAAGCTATTGATTGCACTTTATTAAACAAAAATCTCTCAAAATTATTCCGAAGTGGTTTCTGATAAAATCACAAGCATTCTCAAGTAGCATTTCTAGTTTTATTGCACTCTATTAGTGGTTTTTGTTATCAATTTTATAAAACCGTCAATAAAGTAAATAGCTCCAGCACAACCTTTTGATAACCGCTATAAGATTATCTGCCAGCTTAGTGGACCACTCTTGATAAGGTTTATAAAGCATGTTTGAGAATCACAATAACGCTGTCTTAAATCTTTTGTAAGAAAGCCTCATACTTTACAAAAGGTTCTCATAGCCTCTTTAAGAGTAATATTGTATTCAAGCAGTTTTATTACGCTTTGGTGAAAATCAGTTATAAATCCAATTGAATTTTTATTGTTTCAAAGCAACTGCCATAAATTAGCTTGTTGTTGTTCTGTTCTGTTGAAACTTTTTTTTCCATATGGAAATCTTTAGCGGTAAAAATAGGTTTGAGGGTTGGTGTCAAGATCACCATTCAATCAATTAGTGAAAATCGTAAACAAAATATATGACTTTTTAGAAGTTCCAAAACATATGCGGTTGAAATTTTATCGTGTATATTGGGATCATATATCGTTAAATAAATGCACCTTTAAAATAATTCAAGCTAAAAAAAAAGATTGTTTAAGAAATCAAATGAATTTGACAGCACCATCTTAATTTTACAAAAGATAGATCTTAATAAATAAATTCTGGAAATCATTTCGGATATCAAATTTAGCCATTATTTTATTGAAATTTCTTGGATTTTACACCAAGGCTAATGGCATTTTCATAACGACAATATGGCGACAGAGGATTTACGAAAAGAAATTACCTTTTCGGCAATTAACCTGATTCCTCTGCATCATGTATTTATTTACAAAGCGATGTGTTAACATTTTTGGGCTCGTAATACTAGAGCGGGTGGAGGAGGAATGTTTTGCCAGTTTGGTGCCAGTATTGTCCATTCACAAGTACTTTAAGGTCCACTGCGAGGGTAGTTTTAATCAATGGTCTAGGATCGTGTAGAAGCGAGTATTAAAAAAGGAAAGAAAATCTTGAATGCTGATTTTTGAATTGTTGTGACCATCCACGACTGTAAATCTGATAAGAGACGCAAGTTGGCATAGGTATCATCCTCCGACTCCAGATAATTATATATTTCCTCTTCATGAGTCATTTTTGGTGTAGCAATGTGTCCATACGAAGTGAAGATGTTTCAGAATGATGAGGAGGCACACTCTTTACAGCTTCCTTTGTGACATCCGCAGAAAATGCAGAGGCATTTTTTTTTCTTGGTTGGAGTTATTCATGAAGATTTGCGGCTGAATGTAGGAAATAAATTGGCTAATGCTAACAACTTTGTTGATTTTCTTTGTGCTTCGCTTGGAAGTACCGGAAAGTTTTGATTCTTTTCTATGTTGTAAAAATAAACCGCCCATTTACACTACTGACAAGTTGCAACTGAATGCTTATAATTGTTTTAAAATAACTGTTTCATGGCCAAATAGTTCTATTGCGCTTACTTATGTAGCAATATAACGATTTATTTTTGGGTTTTATAAGGGCAATTCATATTGTTTTTTTATACTTCAAGGCAATCATACACGTTTTCATAAGCATCAGTTGGTTTTTTTTAAAAGCTTTATAGAGGTTTTGTAGATAGCTATAAGAATGTTCCATGACTTGCATTGTATATGACCATCTTAAAGCTGTAGGTAATGGTTGCAGCTGCAATAAAACCTTTATAAATTTTGAAAATAGTCAAGCAGCTCTAGAGTTGTTACTTGGGTTCTTTGAAATTTTTGCCCTCATTTGTTGCACATTCACAGCACATTCTAAACAGCTAAGTCATAAGACTCTTGAAGTGGCGCATATTGGGCATCCGTTAGCAGCGAAACTTAAAAGCATTCTCCGGGAACGAGTGTGGTGGCCAGGCATGGCTACAGATGCTGATAAATGGGTGAAGTCGGGTGAAACATGCGCCATAAATGGAAGGCCAGAGAAACCGACACCAATGCAACCCCAGACAACCAGAATACACGTATATTCAAAGTTGTTTTCGTGGTATACAAACGTATATACAAACAAACAATTCGTAAAGAATGCAAAGAAATGGCTTATACGTACAAAAGTGGAGGCCATATACGTGCATATTTTAATTAAATTTTAAACGAGTTGATCTAACATCATATACGATTGAATCTGTAATAACATATTCATTTTGAAAAATCTTACGACTTAACCCGATTTAATTTGTGATACAGTACGACGGAAAAATGATTCATCGCATATAAGTCGGAAATTTGCATTCCATACGATTTAACTTAAACATAATGCGAGGTATGTCATTCTGATATGCGATTTTGACTTAAACTGTAGCAATTAACGATATTGTCTGTATATTGTAATACGACTTCTGGTTGTCTGGGACGTCTATTTGCTCCGAAGTCAGTTTAGGAAACGATTGCGCTTGATTTTAATGGTCCTTATGCGAGATATGGAGGAATTTTGATTTTGGTGATAATAGATTATAGGTCGAGATACGCAATCGCAAGACCCAACAAATCGACAAGCTACGAAAACACGAAAAAGATTCTCGATGACGTGTTCAACACAGAAGGGTTTCCCGAAGCTATGAAATCGGACAACGGGCCGCCAGGAGAAGACTACATAAATTACTGTAATGCTAGAGGAATTCGGACAATCCTCCTCACATCCTTCTATCCGCAGCAAAACGGTTTAGTGGAAATATTTATGCAAGTTGTGCACAAGGCGATGTCTACTGCCCAGTCAAGCGGACGTGGTTTCAACGAAGAGCAAATGCGCATAATGCTGCAGCCCATACAGTTACAAGAATGCCCCGGAAGAAGTTATGTACGGTAGCCGAATCCGGTGAGGACTACCACTGATAACCCGTGGTAGAACAGATATCAATGAGCACTTGTTGGACACGAGAGATGCTGAAGCAAAACTACATTCCGAAGCTCATGAGGATGCCCGACGAAGCGCAAAGCAATGTAAGGTCCACCCTGGAGACGAAGTTATATTGGAACGTCAATCGAAAGCGAAAGGAGATACGAGATTCGACAGAAAAAGATACAAAGAAGATAACGGAAGCCTGCTTCTTAGTGACGAGCATGGCTGTCAGGTTCGCCGTCATGTTACGCAGACCAAAAAAGTACACCGCTGGAGGGATATCAATACCAAGAAACCACCGCAAGGAACAGCAACAAGTCGACCATCGAGAGAAAGGAAAACCCCGATCCATCTATCAGATTATGTACAGCAAACCGAAGATATTCGGTAAATCACTACGATCGAAGTCTACAATATGAAATAGGCATACACAGAGATAAATAGAGAATTTAACTAGTTTGATAAACTTGACTACGAATATTATTTTTGCTCATTTGCTTACAGTGAAGTTTATTCCATTTAACAGTTTCGTATACACAGAGGTTCTTTTTTGAAATGGTTTCGCTGGGTGTTTGGCAAGCTTTCAATGACGGGTCTAGTCCACAACGTTATCTAGGGATTGAAAGTGTTCCTCCATTCTGTGGTTAAATTGATGACCTTGAAAACCTCTTGAGGTTGTGAATGTCAAAGATTGTGGTTGATCAGTAAACGTGTTTTTCGGCTGCCGGTTCGATTCCGCTGTAGTTTTTGAACACGTAGAGGTCCACTCCTAGAAAACTTTGAAAGACGTCTATTCCGATTGCGATGCCCGTTAAAAAGGCGATGCCCACTGTGAGTGAGCGATGTGAAAAAAAACGTAACGCAGGAGAATCAGTTGAAATAATGTGCAAAACAGTTGCTGAGCAACCGATTTCGGCAGCTGTCAGAATAACATCAAGCGTTACGCCAACAGCTCTGTGCCATAAAAAGGAGGAGGTGACGAGTACAGAGATTAGCGTTGTTTAACGCACGCACCTTAGCGGGGGCAACGCCGTGTAAAGTTGTTTATTATTTTCCTCTGGCTAACCTAAAACATGTATGAAAGTAGATCTGTCAAATTAAGTTTGACATCGATTTGTTATGTATTTTCCTCGGATTTTCACTAACCCGCTCTCAAAAATTGCTCCAATACAACCAGACGTGAAAATCTCTATTTGCGTTCCTTGAGCTAACACTGAAAATAATATAATTATTGTTTCCATGTGTTCCACACATTGGTTTTTGCAGTTTTTAGTATGACATTTATGTTTCGGACACATACATCTCACGCGCACATATCAACTCTATATGTGACAACACATATTGTTCATACCACACAATGTCTATGTTTTTTTTATTGTGTGGTGTCTACTGATATGTGGCCAATGAATGGTATGCTTTATTTTATATAGAACATTACTATTAGATATGTGTGAATACACAGCATACACGGAAAGTTTTTTTTAGAGGAGAGGGAAGATGTGAGGAACATGAATACGGGAATTAATATTCACAGAATTCTTTCCCCCACTAATGAAAGTTTGTGATACTGTCACCCAACAAACAGAGTCACAAATAAGCATACATATTGATTAAATGCTGTATAACAGTGTACAATGCTGAATAAAACGAGATGTCGAATTATGTGCTGAAAAAACCTCATTGAGATCGATAGATGCGCTTTTGTTCCGCTGTTTGCTCTGATCTGATTAATTTACTATTTAAAAGCTATATAAACGACTGTCTTTCTGATTCAACACCAGAAGAGTGCAAATTTGCACATATATTGACGCTCTAATTCAACTGTTTTCAATTGATTTAATAACATACTTTATTAGACGTCTAATAATTGTTTTACAGCTCCATTATTAGATTTCATTGCAATGCTTTACAATATTGCTGAATAAAGGTGAATACAGTCAGCATAATAGCTCGTATACCACTATGCGTAAATGCTTTATAAACGACGTATTCATTCAGTATTCCACAACACTGTTTCATGCTAACAAGAAGATGGTAGCATAGTGGTTACCATTTCCGCTTTCCAAGTAGAAGGTCATGAGTTCAATCCCAACCTTAATCCTTTTTTTATTTGTGTGCTATGCCTAATTAATTTAAATCGTAATCATCGATCACATCATATTCCGACAACGAATTTATCGATCTAATGAAAATAATAGCCCAGCATCCGTCCCACGGAAATTGGAGAGGTAAAGAGGTAACATTGGTCTCATGAAAAACAACGATGAATGAATTAATCATTCCCACAACTCCTTTAAGTAGCTAGAGTTGCAATCGGGATTGCTGGTAGGTATTCAGATTCAAGCATTTATTGATTATTTAGCTGCCACATGATGTTTTATAGAATAGCTCAGATGGTAAGGCAAGCGGCTGTTGATCCAAAGGTCATGGTTCGAATCCCATTGAACGACATGTGTATGTATGTACAGAAAAAATTACAACAATCATTAACGAGAGAGAGAAATACAACAACCCTGCTTCTTCCCCATTCTTATTTTCGTATTAATTATCCCGTAGTTGAGTAACCGTTTAATAAATGTATAATAGTGTCTAATTAATCGTTACTTCACATGATAATCAAGCGTATTAACACCTTTATACCATCGCTGTTTAAGGAAGCAATGAAGTCTAATAAACGCTGGATAATCAAAAAAAAAATCTGTTTCAACTCATGTAAGTCGAATAAAAGCTTCTCGACATACCTTATACAACACCAAGTAGTTCAATATTGTGGTCGAATAAATTCTCCAGATTTGTGTGAACAAAGCCTGAACAGAAGTTATTATTTAAAATAGTACAAGTATTATTAAGCATGCAGTTGAATAACATGATCAAGAAGTCGTTTCTTCAATAGGCGATTGTTTGTTGGGCATACAATGTTGGTACGACTGATGTGGAACATTGGCAACACGGCACAGAGGATGTGGCTACGAAAGCTCGTGCTTGTTCCATGTCATTCAGCAGTAGACTCCAAGAAAGGTAAGTCCTATTTTGTGAGCCAATCGGAGGTGTCGAGTGATTTCACAGTAATAAGGCATAATGGCGATCTCATCAATTCACGCAATCCTTTGGGTATTTACAATGTTTGAGTGAATAACATTAAAATACATAGTCCAGCTTACTACACAATACAATAAAGTACATGGTCGTTCAACGGTTTACTGCGTCAGAGAAAATACGGGAAAAGCGCCGGCCTAGCATCTCTCGGGAAAAGCGCCAGCCTAGCATCTCTTCGATCTCAGGTTGAAATCGAAAACTGAAAAAAAAAACTCGATTAAACACACGTTGAAGGCCGTCTATAGCACCGTTCATGCTATAGTTAGTGCGATGCTGAGGCAATTTTAACATAGCGTTATTTCTCAGCGCTCGGGGTTGGACGTTCATGTTGATCTTCTCCAGGATTGTAGAACAATCATTTCTACCCTGTAAACTATCCGCGATGAGCAGGACAAGCGAAGTGTCTCTCCTAGTACGTCGAAGCTCCAGATCAATCAGTTGACATCGACTTTCATAACCGGGTAGACGAAAAGGGTTTCTCCAAGGCAGCTTCCTCAGAGCAAATCGAAGAAATCGACGCTGAACGGACTCAACTCTTTCAGCACCATTGTTATAGCTTGGGCTCCATACTGCAGAGCAATATTCCAGGGTGGACCGCACCAGGGAACAGTATAGCGATTTAAGACAATATATTTCGGAAAAATTCTTTGCAGTCCTGAAAATGATTCCCAAAGATCTTGACGCCTTGTCGACAATGAACGAGATGTATGCTTATACGTTAACTGGGAATCCAGAATAACTCCCAGGTCTTTTACGTGGTTGACAAGGCTGATAGTTGTTCCATGATCGGTTCCTTTTTGCGAGAGAAGGTGATAACTAAACACTTCGCGGGGTTGACCTTCATTCGGTTCAAGTTGCACCAGTTAGCAAACGATTCGAGCTGGCATTGGAGGAAGTGACAGTCATCGATAGAACGGATCCGGATATAGATTTTAAGATCATCTGCATACGATAGACGAGGACCTTCGAGGACCAGATTCACGTCGTTAAAGTACAACAAAATCAACGGGCCTAGGTGACTTCCTTGAGGTATCCCTGACGTGGCTGGGTAAGTAGCAGACTGACATTCACCAATTCGGTTACCATCAGCTGGCGATCTCTGAGATAAGAGCGAAACCATCGCAGGAGGTGGCCATTCCTTCTTTGTATCATGTCTATCTAACTTAGCAATTGCAATTGCATGGTTCAGTTTATCGAATTCAGCCGACAAGTCGGTGTAAATAACGACTGTTTGAGCCCATTCTGTCATGCTATGTCATGTATGAGTAAGTGATTAACATTGCTATGTGCAATTCACTTTAAAATGTGCGTTTCATATATCAAGAACATATAGTTCTAAAGATCACTTGAAGATAAGAGAAGAGATGAACTAGCCTCAGGCTAAAAATCTCTAAAACAAAGAAAAAAAAAAAAAAAAAAAAACTTGAAGATAAGATATGACGGAACATTGATACTAATTGTATAAAAAACCAGTAAATTCGTCCAGAAAAATGTGTTAATTGTTAGTGAACAAATGTAATGTTGCATTGAAATACTTAAAATAGTGTTAAATTTAAATGTTCTCTCATTTCACATCTGTTGAACCATTCTGAACGGCCATCCCGTTGTGGTTATATCACATCATTGCTAACAATGTATATATCTATATCTTTTTCGGTACCATGGAGCTAGGCTTCACCATCTGTATGTCAGATGGTGAAGCCTAAGGCAAGGAATCCACTGGTGTGGCACTGGTAAAACATCACCACACAGGTTACAAACAAAAGTTTAAAGTCATATGGTGTGAAGCACACCTGGCCTAAAAGATTGTTTCATCCAATGGTACTATTTATTGCATGCAATTTATCCAATTTATGGTAAATAAGCTGACAAAATTTTAATTTCATTTCAAAAACATCATACTAGTAGCTAACGTAATCATAAACTGAAACTCCTGTTGCAGTAAACTGAAGTTAATCACGGATTTAAAAATTGAGTCGTAAGCTTCCAAATGTTTCACACGCAAAAAACCGTATCATTATTTTGCCATCATTTTTTCTCCGTTCATCGAGCGAATCTGAATAAAAAGCCGAAAACGGTTCTACCGCTTCCTACCAAGCAGCGAGCAGTAGCGAAAAAAAAAATATACATGAATGGAAAACATTGAAAAGGAAACTGTTATGGACAGCTGGTGTGACCTGCATTTTAATTTCGGTTCGATTCAATTAGGATATCACTCCACGGGGTTTCGTTGGCAATGGTTTTCCTTCTGCAATCTGTTGTTGGCGCTACTGCCTGTTCTGTCTGCTTCGACAACAGCTAGGACGTATGAATATCTCCTAAAAGAACAATATCGGTTCTGAGTGGGCGCATGAATTTTTACGGGCAATCCGAGCGACAAAGCGATTGGCAACACAATACAAAAAGTAAAGCCAGTGAAAGGATTCAAAATTTACAAAAGAAACAAACCGACATCTGCTGCGAGTAGTAGGTATTGATTTTGATCGAAGAAACAAGAAGGCTGTCAACTTTGCCCGAATACAAGCGACAGATACAGTAGCGCTGCGATTGAGCGAAGATGGATGCAAACCATAGAAAATGATCGCTTATACAAACCTCTCTTCTGAGGTGGGAGTCTTTGCTACCAAATTCGATCGGAGTACTTCCATTTGAGTGGCCGAAGACGCGATTGTTCCTGCCTCATAGCGGCCGTATGAGAAAACGGGATAGTTGCCAGTCTTCTTGATATGTTACCATAATTTTGGTTCAAAGTCTTTACCTGAATTAAAAACTTTAGAGTTAGCCATAGCCTTGCCAGTAAAAGCGTATTATGCCATACAGGGGGTGTCGGGTTCCATTCCTGATTCAATAGAGGTCGTTTAGAACATGAATATTTTGTCAACTTTCCTGAGTAAAGTACAGGAGTCCCCCGCAGAGCGCAATGGGCGATGAGAATAATTCAGTTTTCTAATATTCAAACAAAGGAGGAATGATAGTTAAAAAAAAAATTCCATCGTTATTGTATCAAAACCAAAAACATGTCCATTTGATTATTTCAATCAAATAAGGGAACACAGCAGGACTCGATTGAGTGAACTTAATTTGACAATAAACAAAATCAATCTGTAACTAAACTCATGAAATTGGAACTTCTTGTTCATAGCATCATTGGTGTATTTTTAAGAGTCGATATTTGTGCTCTTGGAATTTTAAGGTGATAATGGTTACAATCAGAAGCAAGGATTCCACAGTGATTCACCCTAAACATCGATTCACTTTATGATTTAAACAGCGATCTCCTGAACAAGGGCATTTTTCCACCATCTCCCCAAAGCAGAAATACATGTATTTGTACCATAACATAAAATTTTTGTTTTTATAACCGTCGATTCCTTGACTATTTGGCCACAACCCCTTATGAATGCTGCCTAACGCCAGTTAGATTTAAACTGCTGCTCGTTTTCCGTTCTATCGGGCGAAGTTCAGGGCTGTTGGGTGGGTTGTGGTCTTTGGGTACCACAACCACGTTGTTCGCATCGTACCACTCGATTGCCTTTTTCCCATAGTGGCAGCTCGCCAAGCCCAGCCAGAACAGCACAGGTATATTATGTTGCTTTAGGTAGTAGCCGCTTTTCCAGGCACTCCTGGACGTAGATCTCTTGATTGATGGTTCCCGTAGTAATGAAAATGCTGCTTTTTAGACCACACGTGCAAATGGCCTGCAGACTAGATATTTTTTCGGGAACTTCGATAGTTTGATGGTTTTGAAAATTCCAGCCACCTCCCCTTTTCCTGATGCGGTATAAAACTCCTGTCATGGAATCTGCTTGAAATCCTCCTTCACATAAGTTTCGTTATCCATGACGACACAGTCGAACTTTGTGAGCAGATTCGTATGCAGCTTTCGAGACCGCTGCTTTGCCGACGTGTTTTGTTTGTAATCTCGGTTCGCCACCTTCACCTTCTTAAACGTCGACAACCCGGCCAGTTTCTTGGCCCACTGCTCAGTAGTATGGGATACATTGAGCTTGCCAGTGACGTCCCGGATGGAGAGGTTAGGATTCCGCTTATATTTCACCGCCAACTTCTTCATCGTCGCTGCCACGTCCGGATTACGACTGCCGCCACTTCCAGGCTTCCTGGCGGTTGACAGACGCTCCCTGAAAACTTTTAAAACGTTTGTCACGGTCGATTTGGCCACATCCAGCAATTTTGCCAGCTTGGCGTGTGAGAACGTCGGATTCTCTTGCTGCTCGAGCAAAATTTTGACACACTGCTCCTCTAGCTTGGACGTCATTTTGAAAACTGGAGAGCAAACAGTGAAAACTCATCATAGCAACCCTTGTATATACACTCAACTTCCAAATGCAGCATTTCAGGTTTTTTCTATGCATTTTTAACAGAAATACACCAATTTGAAGTTGACCAGTTTTTGCCACCTAATTGAAAGTGACCATACATTTTTAATATGTGTAAGATTTTTTTCTGATCAAAACAAATAAATTTTTGAATTCATTGTAAACTAAAAATATTCAACAATGGATTGCTCTGATGCTTGCTAAAAAATCACATGTGGCTTTTATGCGTTTATGGGTAATAAAGGTTTTATATCTTCACAATCAAATGCATTCAAATAAAGGAGACTTCTTAAGGCTGTTATTTCCAAATCACTAAATGCCCTGTGAACTACACAACTAAGCTACTTTCATTCATTCCAAATACTCGTACAGAGCTCAAATACGAAAAAGATAGCGTGCCAAATAATGAGAGATAGAAAAAGCATCCTGAAGCAGTTGTTCGATTCAATGACCGGACCGACTATTGCTACAGCTCGCTGGGCAGAAACAGTTGACTCAAGCTGAATCGATAGTTTGCGTCGGGAAGTTCAACTGACAGAGTAAGGTGGGAGGCAAAAAGCAGCTTTTCTCGGCGGAAATTGGCAATATAAAATGTTCATTTGTCGGATAGGAAATAATTTGGTAGAATCGATTTGCTTGCTATTCTTGATGCATTTGGTTTTCTTTTCGCTTTCCCAACTTTTCTTGTGTGCTTCCTCTTTCGAAGGGTGTATGTGTTTGGCAGAGAAATTTGATAAGGCCCAGCATCGGCAGCTAGCTCAAATGAAGAAATTCAATCTGGGAGCTTATGGCAAAGGATACTTTCTGATGTAGGAAATAGAATAAAATAAGATACTTGCTCTTGATGAGAGATCCCTGTAAGATGGTGCTGTGATTCTTGAAAGAGAACTATCACGTCCATTTTTATGGAAGTAGTTGGTCGACATAAGCACTCTTGTTAGTATTCCTCTTTAGAGTTAAAGAGTTCTGAATTTATCCACCAATGCTGTGATCTGGCGAGCACCTTCCCAAAAATCTCCAGGTGTTGGCCAATGTGGTCCTGGGTGTGTCAAGCAATAAGCCTATTTCAGAGTTTTGCCTCTAGTTTTTCCATAGTAATTTCCATATAATCTTCAAATGATTTGTGCCAAGTCAGTTTCTTACCAAATGAGTTAAAATCTTGGGAGGCAAATCAGGATCCGACTTGAAATCGTTTAATCACTGTGCATGGGTATTTGTCCAATGTAAATTGGGACACTCGATGTTCCTTTCTGACCAGGATCATGTTTTCGGTTTCTGATGTAATTTGCGATGTTGTATGATGGGTTAGTCAGGAACTGGCCACTTCCTCGGGGGTACCTGGAACGTAGTCGGATGTGGCCAATGTGGTCTAAGGCACTGGGTTGGCTGGCTTGGCTGGATATGACCAATGTCGCCTTGGGCACTAGATATAATTATTATTATTGAACTTGTTTTTGAATTCTCATGTGATAAGAAATCATATCACATCTCTATAATCAATCAATACAATAATTCTTCTGCATTCTTTTGAAGTGGTTGTCAGGAACCAATTTATTCACATATGTTAACTATGTACATTTCTAGTTGTACCAATAAATCAATTACACCATTATGTGTGCATCGTACCCAGCGGTCCCAAACTAGCAAGTAGATCGAATTACAGACCTCCGTGCAGCCTGGGACTCTGCTGCGAGAAGCAACCTTTTAGCACATATCGCAACTCTTCCATTTACATACCAATACATATCGATCACCAACAGGCAACTACTGGGGGTTATTCCGAGAGTCGAAGTGACTTTTGTCACTAGTGAAGTGAGAAAAGTGGGGCCTCCCTTAGCTCAGTCAGTAAGCGCAGCTAGAAAGCAAGACCATGCTGAAGGTGTCTGGGTTCGATTCCCGGTCCGGTCTAGGAATTTTTCGGAATGGAAAATTTCTCGACTTCCCTGGGCATACAAGTATGATTGGACTTGCCACACAATTATACCAATGCAAAAATGGTACAGGCATCGAAAGCTCTCAATTAATAACTGTGGAAGTGCATCTAGAACACTAAGTTGAGAGCACGCAATAAGCTTATATGCGATATGCAATAAGCTTGAAATGCGAAGAAGAAGAAAGAAGAAGTGAGAAAAGTAACGTCATGGTGACGTGACTCTCCATTTGATGTGCACAGAGAGTCACGTCACCACGACGTGACTTTTCTCACTTCACTAGTGATAAAAGTCACTTCGACTCTCGGAATAACCCCCACTGATTGGTCTGAACGAGTAGTCCAGGCACCTCCTTCATATATAAACTTTTGTAGAATTATGTAGAGTTAGGCTTTCTTAAGTTAAGTTTTCTTGAATAAAGAAACTCATTCAGTATCAAACACTTAAACCGTCCGGGTGTTTTTATGCCATGATTGTGAAATAGAAAAAAAGACCTGCTTTTAATGAATTGAATCTAATTGGAGTGGGGAATTCTTAAAAGCAATTAAGAGAAGATAAATTACGGTTACAAGACAAATGAGGACAACGTATTACAAGACAAATGAGGAAAACGTAGTTAACAGACTGAGTAAAACTTTTCGAGCTTTTACAGGAATTTGTTTTCTAATATGAGAAACATCTCGATGAACATATGAAATTAGTTTGCTTCTAGAATGAGTAAACTTTTCGTCGATTTTTCTCATATTCGAAAAGATTTATAAAGGAAAAGTGTTATATCAGAAATAACTTGGTGCGATCCTTGAGATGATTCGTCACTTGTTCAAAGATAAGTTAGATGCCACGATCGTTCCAATACTACTAGCTTGCAGCCAACTGAACGGGATTACTGGAAACCTTGGATTTATATGGTGAGACCTTTCCATTACTAACATTTTATGTACCATTTAAAAGATGACATATTATAATCTGTTAACTTTATTGCTTCCATTTTAATAATTTTTTATTTTTGAAATTTGCAATTGATTATGATTCAAGTTGAAAAGACAAAAAGGGTTTGTGCCTACGGGAGAAGAGGTAGTAAAATTATTTTCACTCACGCAGGTTTGCCCCTCAATCAATAAAAAAATGATAAAACACAACATAATTCATTTCTTTTAATTAGCTACGGGTGTGACAATCATGGCTCACCATGTTACATCTTCATTTTATTTCAGCAACCTTATCTTCCAGCAGACGCTCTGAACAGCAATTTCAACATTAATAAAAAAATAAATCTACATTTGCCAGCAACACTGACTGGGTGTATCCTATGGCTTAACTTCCGTACTAGCATATAATATAACATCTCTCAAGCAAATGTTGGAATAACATACCTTTCCTATCCCTACCAGTTGTAAGGATGTGGCCAGGACAATCCTTAACTGTTGGAGTGGGATATGTCTTTATCTGGGAGATAGTAATTATTTCGTACTTACTATCTGTCCAGCCATAGATATCCATCTTGCTCTTAATAGTTTTGAATTTGTACCACCTATGATATTGTGCAACTTGTTCGATGCAAATGCTATTTCGAAAAGATTTATATAGGCTTAGAAAATGTTGCTCAGTTTACAAGTGAACTACGTGTTCGTGCAAGCGACATTTACCGCCTTGACCCAAAGTAGATTATATCAATCTTAACAATCGATTGATACCACCACAACTTGTTCTGACTGTTTCTCTGTAATACAATCGCCAACTGCTCGCAAGGTTTTCGCAATGTTCCGCAACATTACATTCAGTTACATTTATCTTTTGAAATTCTTCTCAGAAGTCCTCTGGAATTATTTTTTTGACTCTTCTTGACTTTTACTCAGAACACCTTGGAACTGAAATTCCCTTAGAATTTCAGAAGAACTTCCCGAGTATTGTCCAGAAGTTATTCCCGGAATGAACTAGAAATTATCAGTACTCCCTTGAAGTTTTCCTCAAAATCCCTTTGGAATTTCACTCAAAATTTAATTTTCTCGGTATTCTATTCGGAATTATGTTGGAAAAATCTGCAGGATTCACTAGAAATCATTCGTAGAATTTTCTTCTCCCCAGAAATCCTTTCAGAATTCAATATCCTTGCGGTTCTTCTCGGATTTTGGTAGAACTCTCTTGTTTATTTGTTTATTTGTATTCCTCCATCTGACAAGGTTGTCTTAATGAAGTTGGACAGGGAAAAGCCAAATTGAGTCATGGTGAACTCAAATTGGCATAAAAACCCTGTTTCTTTTCTTAAATTAAGTACATAGAAACAGAAACTAAACATTAACAATTACACAGTTCACAGCAAAAATAATGCAAAATACAATAATTACTACAGTGTAAATTAAAAACGTTAAAATGCGGTCAGTGTCATAAAAGTGTGTCAGCAACAGTGCAGCATCGTCATTGATTGTCAAGTCCTCGTGGAAGGGTCGAAAGCAACCGGAAACAAAAATGAAAACAGGTAGCACAATTCATACAGTCATCAGGGGATGGACAGTCACTCACCTGCTCATAATCAATCCATGCACATAACAGCTTTACAATCGATTACTTAGGCGGCGTTGAAAAGTAGCTGCAGAAGCTTCAAAGTCGAAAAGCTCAGATACATCGTTGAAGCGAGAGGCCATGAACCGTATTGGGTCGTGTTGCCCGTATCGACTGTTGCGGGATGCCAAATGCAGGAAGTTACGCCGACGAAGGGGGCGTTCAGGTACATAAACGTTGATATCGGCAAGAATGGCAGGTGCATCCACCTCACTAGTTAATACTTTGGCGACAAAAACCGCTTGCATGTCAGACCTTCGTTTCTCCAGTGTTTCAATTCCTAACAGCATGCATCGATGTTCGTAGGAAGGTAGATTTAGATGTTCACGCCAAGGTAGATAACGAAGAGCTAGGCGCACAAATTTTCTTTGAACCGATTCTATACGGTCAACCCATATACTGCTGTACGGACACCAAACTATTACAGCAGATTCAAGGATCGAGCGAACCAAGGCGCAGTACAGTGATTTCAGACACAGAGGGTCACGGAATCCATCGGCAAGTTTAAAGATAAATCCAAGCTGCCTATTCGCTTTTGAAATCACATCAGCATAATGTGTCCGGAGGTTAAGTTCAGAGTCCAATATCACCCCAAGGTCTCTAACCTGATTCAGCCGTTCTAGATCATGACCAGCAAGACGATAGTGGAAGATGATCGGATGACGTTTTCTGGAAAACGAAATAGTGTTGCATTTCGTTACACACAGTTCCAGTAAGTTCCGTTTGCTCCAATCCTCAAATGACTCCAACAAACTCTGCAGGTAGGCACAGTCCTCGATGCATGTGATTACCATGTAAATCTTAACATCATCGGCGTAGAAAACACGATTTCCAGATGGTAAAACAAACGATGCATCATTAATGAAAAGCGAAAACAATAGGGGGCCTAGGTTGCTCCCTTGTGGAACTCCGGATACAATCGGGAAGGCGGTTGAATGTGAGGAGCCTAATTTAACTTTCATAGACCGTCCTGACAGGTATGATTCGAACCAACGAACAAAGGCGACGGATACTCCAAATTTCTCGAGTTTTCGAAGCAGAATAGCATGGTTCACTCGGTCGAATGCAGCTTTGAAATCAGTATATATAGCATCTACTTGCATGCCAGCGTCCATCGATCGAATGCACAATGAAGTGAATTGAGTGAGGTTCGTTGTCACAGATCTTTTTGGAAAAAATCCATGCTGGGCACTAGAGATGTAATTCTTGCTAGCTTCGAACAAGGCATCGTTCACGATTATCTCAAAGAGTTTGGAGCAAGCATTCAACGACGTTATCCCGCGGTAATTGGAAATATCACACTTGTCCCCCTTTTTGTGAATAGGAATCATGACCGAAGTCTTCCACGCGGATGGGAATGTCATTCGCTGTAATGAAATATTAAACAATTTCACTAGCGGCATCAATAAGACACTTGAGCAATTCTTAAGAATGCATGCAGGAATACCATCCGAACCGTATGACGCAGAATGTTTAAGTTTACGTATCGCTTTTTGTACGTGCTCCTCAGTGATTTGGAAAATTCCAAAGTCGAGCCTATCTGATGGTGTGTCATGGATGGCTGCATTTAGATGCGAGGACGAAATCGACATGTCCGAGAAGGCACTCTTGAAGTGATCAGCAAACAGCTCACACTTGTGGGCATCTGTGCTAGCAGAGCGGGCACTGAGATACATAGACGAAGGTAACCCATTTTCCTTACGCTTCGACCGAACAAATGACCAGAAACGTTTGGGATGCAGGCGTAGATTTCTCTGCGTACGGTCTATATAACGAGCATACATTTCGCGGTTAAAGCTAGTGTATTTATTGCTGGCCAGAACAAAACGACGTTTCAGGTGTTGTGATCGATTACGTTTGAATTTCCGAAGAGCAGTACGTCGACGGCGCTTCAATCTACGAAGCCGATTGTTTGTCCATGGAGGTTTCAGAGTAGGACGCTGAAGTGGCACGTGAGCTTCGATAACACGACGTATCTCAGAGTTGAACGACTCAACGATGTCATCCAGATCTCGTTCGTCATCCAAAAATTGCCAATCAATCACAGAAAATGCTTCACTCATCAAGTCATAGTTGACACGGCGGAAATCAAATTGCGGGTTCTCGTGTGGCTGATCAAATCTCACTGGTGACGGCAAAGAAACGGCAACCTCAATAGCGGGATGTGCAGTGTCGAGTTCTACAAGAGATTCAACCGCTTCAGAAATGCTGCAGTTAGGTAGTGCTGTATCGTTCACCAGTACTAAGTCAAGAGTACGAGAACTGGCATTTTTCACAGAGTTGATTTGCGTCAGACCATTGAAACAAAAGGCATCATATAGAGCACCATCCGAAGTTGAAAAACGGGATATACTGGAATCTATATGAAGTCCGCCATCCTCTGAAGCAGTCCAATGCATGTTGGGGTGATTGTAGTCACCGAACTGAAGCGCAAAATCATGAGGTTTCAAGCATGATATTACTGAACTAACAGAATCGCTATGAAGCTGAATGAGGGACAGATCATCTCTACGATCAGGTGGTAGATATAATACTCCAATACTGACTGAACACGTTTGCAATTTGATTTTTACCCACAGCTGTTCCAAAGCATCACTAACTGGAGCTGGGTCGACACAGCAGCACAATCTGGTAGACACTGCAATCAAAACTCCACCGCCGCGCAGCTTTCTACTGTTCAGTGGATTGCGATCAGTCCGAAAAACAGTGAATGATCCACCAAATAGCTGAGTTGATAGGATGCAAGTGTCGAGCCACGTCTCGGTTAGAACTATCACATCATACTCCGAATCTGCCGCAGCGAGATAGAAGGCATCGATCTTCGTTCGGAGTCCACGGACATTTTGATAGAAGATACGAAGTTGAGAAGAAGAATTTGAGGGAGGCATGCCAGTAATCTGTTGAGTCTGAGCGCAGACTGGGTGGATCACAGGACTACCACTTTCAATCTCAGGAACGAGTCGGTTGCGATGAACAAAAACAGCATCTTGCAGGACAAGGTCAGAGGGCCTCGATGCTTCTGGAGAATTACCTGCGACGTGCAGCGGCAACTGGATTGAACATGGTGAGGCTGGTGTGCTGTTATTGTCAATATTAGACCACAATTGTCGTGGAGCAGAGACGTAAGATGGTACTCTGGAAACCAAGATATTTACAGGCAGAGAAGTTGTTGTTTGCTGACTGTACTTGCCTACGGTTTGATTTTGGAAGACCCCCTCTCTCAACTCATGCGCAGAGCTGGGACGACTGTTGAACGCTGGCAGCTTAGGCTCGACTGCGATGAGAGGACTAGGGGCTTCCACAAGGCTGGCGGCAAGTGTGCGTCCCAGTGGCATGTTGAAGACAACAGGATGTGATTTGTTTTGCAATAAGCGGCTGTAAGCATCATACATTTTAGGAAGAGAATTGCTCGAATTATCATCGTACTTGCCTGAAATAGGGTTTCGGAAGACCCCATCTTCACATCCAAACGCAGGACCGGGACGGCTGGAGGTCGCTGGCAGAATTGGCTCGACTGCGATGGGTGAATTAGGGGCTTCCAAAAAGCATGCGGCAAGTGTGCGTCCCGGTGTCCGACTAGGGTAAACCACGAACGAGTTTATTGACGAATTACGACTAGAAGTGATAAGCGTTTCAGGGACAGAATTGTTCGGAAAACTAGAATACTCGCCTGCAGTTGGATTTTGGAAGACCCCTTTTCCGGACTCATACACAGGACCGGGACGGCTGAAGGTCGCTGGCTGGAGGTGCTCGACTGTGATGAGGGGATCAGGGGCTTCCAAGAAGCTAGCGGTAAGAGCTTAAGAGCTCTTTTGAAATTCTTATTGGAACTGACATTCCTTTAGAGTTTCAGGAATGAGCTAGAAATTATCTTCTGTATTCATTTGAAATTTTGCTTAAAATCCCTTTGGAATTTCACTCAAAATTTGATTTTCTCAGTATTCTTTTCGAAATTACCTTGGAGCTATCTGCAGGATTCACTAGAAATTATCCGCAAAATTTTTATGGAATCATCCCCAGAAATATTTTCTTTTAGAACTGTCCTCAGAATTCAATACCCTTGAGGTTTTTCTCGGAAGTCAAGTTTAAGTTGTCCATTTATTCACCAAAACGTTGTAGTTTTTCTACCAGAAATGTTCAATAAAGCTTGCCCCTCCATTTACCAGAACTTTGAAATTGTTACTCCAGCAATTTTCAATTCAGCTTGCCCCTTCATGCAGCATATTGTTGCAAATCTTACACCAGAAATTTCCAATACAAACATACCCCCAGAAAATTTGACATCAGAAAATTTCAATTGACCAGAACGCTTCCAATTTTCCACCGTTAATGTTCAATAAAAATTGCTTCTCCAATCTTCTGATTGGTGCAGATTTCCTGTTTCCATTTTCCACCAGACATTTTCAATATAGCTTGCTTCTCCTATGATCAGAAGGTTGCAGGTTTTTCATCAAATCAAGCTTGCCCCTATTTTCAGATTTTTTAT
Source organism: Ochlerotatus camptorhynchus (assembly GCF_037179485.1). Taxonomy (NCBI): domain Eukaryota; kingdom Metazoa; phylum Arthropoda; class Insecta; order Diptera; family Culicidae; genus Ochlerotatus; species Ochlerotatus camptorhynchus. The sequence continues at coordinate 1,269,691 of NW_027040741.1, forward strand.
CAAAAATTTTCAGTAAAGCAGCTTCCTACCCAATCATCAGAATGGTGCAAATATACACCAGATTTTTTTTCTCTCTATTTAGGAGATTTTTAGCCGCAGGCTGGTTCATCTCCGGCGCACCAGAGAATATTATTGAAGTTTGTTTCTCTATTCAGCAGGAGGATGCAAATTTAAGATCAAAAAATTTCCGAAAAGCTTGCCCATCCGATCACCAGAACGGTGCAGATTTGCCACCAGAAATTTGCAATATAGCTTAATTTTAAATAAAGCTTGTGCCTTCATTTACCAGACCAGTGCAAGTTTTCCACCAGAAATGTTCGGTTCATTTCATTTATCAGAGCGATGCAAATTTTGCACCAGAAATTTTCAATAAAGCAAGCCCCTCCTTCGCCAGCACGGTGCACCATAAATTTTGAATTTTGCCCCTTCATGCACCTTTAAGGTGCAATTTTCAGGCACCATCTCAAAGGAATTGACGCAATAAAAAGTTTTCAGTGCCCTTATATTATGAAATGAAGTTATTTTACCTTCCAATCAAGAAGAGATAAACTAGCCTCTGGCTGAAAGTCTCGCTAATAAAGATAACATAACCTAACCTTCAAATCAAAGTATTAAGAAATCAAGTTATTTTATATCATAATTTTGTAAATGTGGAAATAAAAATCTTATTTATAAAAGATGGGGCAATCGCCCCCACCTTGCCCTACCCTGTGCACGCCTGTGACCGTCAGTAACAGTGACAGCTCGTTCTTATGGTGGATTTGAAAACGCGCGAATTTATAATGCGTGTTGCAAAATGCATCGCACGTGTAGTTTGATGTGCAACCAATTTTTTTTTAATTTTCCCTAGATTACAAAAGTCTGTAAATATCTGTGAAAAAAACTAAAAATAATAAAAAAAAAGTCTGTAAATGTCTGTGATCGCGCACGATAGGACCCTACTGCGTTGTGATCAGTATAAGATTAAATTAAGAGACGACCGAATATTCTTACCGACCAGCCCGCGGTGGTTTCGAGACGATTGAATATATTTCACACACGATACAATAAACGTACAAACACAATACGGTATAGCAGGCATTACAATGTTAACAATAGTACGAATAGGGAAGTGGCGCGTTACCCAAACAGTCTGTAACGAAAAAAATGTCTGTGAAAAAATAAAAGTGTGTAAATTCATGTCTGTAAATCTGGTATCTATGGTGCCTAGGTGTGTTGCCTACATGATGTTGGGCGATATTTTTTTTATGACCTCAGTCAGGACGTGGCGCATAGTCACGGTGGTTTGGCGAATTGAAAAAAAGAAAATATGTTTTAAAACAAAAAAAAAAGTTGTGCAGTATTTGTTCTGAAATGCTCGATACTGACTAAAAACTTTGTGACAGTCGTCGCTGGTACATAGACAATCATTAGTGAGACAGTACTCGATCTAAACTGAAACAAATTGGTTTTCTCGATAATATATGACGTATGCATGATGGGGGACATTATTCCATTTGAATAATGGCAGCGGTTGGTTGTAATGAAAAGGGCTCGGTTGTATAGTCTAACTGTTTTTGCTTACTGAGAAGAAGACCGTGGGTTTCATCCCAGGCCGCTTAACATTACTGAGTTTATAGGATTGCATCACTTCCCTACCAGGCATTAGAAGATCGCAAGTTTTATGTGCGTCAATTTCGGAAATGAATACATTATATCAAAACTACGGTCGCATCACTTATCAAGGTGAATCCTGATCCGACGAACCTAACCTACTAAAAAAATCTCCCTTCGGTGTCCTTTGTCGGGACGCAGAGGTAACAACAAACCCAAGTAACCCACAGGCCCGCTAATCGCCCTTTCTGCAATATAGGGGAAATGGATGTAATGTAGGCCTAAATGTCCCTAATTTGGGCCCATACATAAATTCAGCAATCGACTAAATTTTCAATAGCGTCCAAAAATATCCATTAGCACCGTCCCAATGACGCGTTCATCTAGATAAAATTTATAAATAGCAGATTTTTAGCGATGGGCCCAATCTTAGATCCATAGGCCAACATTAGAGCCATTTCCCCTAGTATAATGCTGATATATGGCTGATATAAAGTTTTACAACCCTATAACCCTATAACCCTATAACAACCTTATATTACATGTAAAATTATCGCATATATGAAATATCTCTAGATCCTTACCAGATAAAAAGTTACTGTCTTCGGCAAAGTTTTTCAGGAAGTCAAGAACTTTTTGTTGGTGGAGTAGTTTAGAAAACTCTCACAACGTGGCGCTATTTTATGCGTGCAATTTCCACTTATACAATAGCTCGAGATCCTGAGCAGATAGAAAGTTACTGTCTTCGGCAAACTTGTTCAGGGGGTCAATTATTTTTGGCTGGTGGACAGTAGTTTAGATTTTTTTCACTACGAGGCACTAGTACACGCGTGAAATTCTCATATAAAATATCTCGAGATTCTGACCAGATAGAATGTTACTGTCTGAGGCAAAGCTGTTCAGGAGATCATAGCCGTTTTGCTGGTTAACAGTAGTTCAGAATCTTCTCACTAGGTAGTGCTCGTATACATGTAAAGTTCTCGCATGTGATACATCACTAGATCCTGACAAGATAGAGAGTAAATGTCTTTGGCAAAGTTGTTCAGGAAGTCAAGATCTTTTCGTTGATGGACAGTTGATCAGAATTTTCTCACTACTCGGTGCTAGTATACACATGCGATTCTCGCATATACAACAGCTCGAGATCCTGAGCAGATTGAAAGTTACTATTTTCAGCACAGTTGTTCAGGAGGCCAAGGCCTTTTGGCTGGTGGACAGAAATTATTTTTTTTTCACATCATTGCGCTTGCATACACGTGCAATTCTCACATTAGATAAATTTCGAGACCTGCTAAACAGTCATCGGCAAAGTTGTCCAAGAGATCACAACTTTTTCGTTGGTCGACAGTACATAATTTTCTCACTACGCGGCGCTAGAATATACGTGAAATCTTCGCATACATAATATCTCGAGATCCTGAACAGAGATAAAGATATTTTGGCTGATGAACAGTAGTTCATACATTCAAAGTGTTTTTATGTTACTTCATACGCGAAGTTAACGATTTTCAGAGTTGGTTGGAAATGCTAACATGAAGCTTTAGTGTGATGATTTATTAGCTAGAGAATGATCTTTAGAAAAGGGTAGGTGGATAGTTCCGTTAGAGTACGGCAGTATGAAAATTGAATAGAAGTTGAAAATGAGCGAAGGACCATTAATGCGACAGTACGGAACAACCGTGTTTCTTCAGGAAAGGCAGCAGACGTTTATTCAAACACTCTTTCACGTAAATTTCTTGGTTGACAGTCCCGGAAGCTATGAAAATGCTGCTTTTCAAGCCACAGGTACAGATGGCTTGCCAAACCAGATATTTCTTTGCGAACTTTGACAGTTTCATGTGCTTGAAAACATCTGCTACCTTTCCCCTTCCTTTTGCCGTATAAAACTCCTGTCCCGGAAGCTGCTTGTAGTCGGCTTTGACGTAGGTTTCGTCGTCCATTACCACGCAGTCAAACTTCGTCAGCATCGTCGTGTACAGCCTCCGGGATCGCGCTTTGGCCGTCGTATTTTGTTTATCATCGCGATTTGGAGTCACTACCTTCTTGTAAGTCGATAGTTCGGCTCGTTTTTTGGCTCGATGCACGGTTGTAGACGATACACCCAGCTTATTTGCGGCATCTCGGAGAGAGAGGTTAGGGTTTCGCTTGAAACTACCGGCAACTCTCTTTGTCGTCTCAGCGGCTTCCGGTTTTCGATTTCCCCCCGATCCAGACTTCCTGGCTGTCGACAAACGTTCCCCAAACACTTTAATTACATTTGTAACGGTTGATTTGGCAACTTTTAGCGATTTTGCCAACTTTGCGTGCGAGTAGCTCGGATTTTCGCGATGCACGAGCAAAATTTTGATACGCTGCTCTTCTTGCTTGGACGGCATTTTGACAACTGAAGAGTGAATTCCAAAATCAAAATAGGAGCAACATTCTACACACACACACCTTCAAAATGAGGGGTGTTCAGGTTTTTTAAATGCAAAATTGAAAGAAATACGTCAAGTTGATATTGACCAAATTTTGACCGTATCACCCTTTAGTTCATAAATTTCTCAAAACTTGGTGGGCAATTCTCGCATATCTAACATCATAAAATAAAAATCACAATTTACATCAGCCTTAGTGGAATAAGACAAATATTCTGGATTTCTTTTTCTGGTGAAGATTTTCATGCAGATTTGTGGATACATGAATTGGGGTGAGTCGTTTCACTTGTATACCTCTGATAAATTAGTGATAACACGTATCTCAGATGGAAAACATTATTTTAAAAGAATAATATCGCTGAAACATCCACCAAATTAATGTTTAGAGTCTCCCTTTCATTTTAGACTAATTTCAAAATGATTTATCGAGGGGTCTAGAATAAAAAAAAATGCCTGTATTTATGTGTGCACTAGACTGATGCAAAATTTGACTTCTTCGCTCCACAGTGCTTAAATGGTTTAAAATCGGGTCCTGATTAGCCTCCCAAAGTTACAACTCATTTGGGTAGAAGCAGATTTCGCACAAGCCATTTGAAGTTTACACGTAAATTACTATGGGAAATCTCAACTTTTTGTTCATTGCCTTCTATTCTTTTTCCATATTGAGCTGCGAAACAGTTCAATAACCATTCTTACAGAAAATGTACAACTATGCTGAAGATCTTTTCTATGTAAAACGAGACAGGAAAAAGTTATTAATTATTTAAGAGTTTGGTAAACTTATGACATGATCAAGCAGCTGCTCTGTAGGCAACACTGTATTTTGCAGTGTGACATAGTAGCCATGATTTTTGTGTCCTGTTCAACGCCCCAGAAACACCAATGTTGCCTGCTGAGCAGTTGATTGAGCATGATCATAAGACATCAGCGCATTGAACCATTGATAACTTTCGATCCTTGCATTTAATCAAAAAGTGATTTGCAGCAAAGTTGTAGCTGGGAAAATTTCCTACAAGTACAATTGAAAGCTTTTGAAGCAGACCAATATGGTGAGTTATTAGATAGACATGAACAAAAATCTTGGTTTTACCATAGTAATTCCCATACAAACTTCAAATGGCTTGTGCCATCTCAGTTTCTCACCAAATGGGTTCAAATTTTGAGAGGTTAGTCAGGATCCGATTTGAAATCGTTTAAATATTGTGGAGCGAAACTTTCAAATTTCGCATCACTCTAGTGTGCACGGACAACGAGACTAACTCAGAGAGTGAGGCACTTTTGCTCAGTTGAATAGAGAAATTTATAAAACCGTACACTCCCGATCATAAGTTTAAGGACACCCCCTAAAAACGTCAAATTTTCGTTCTTTTTAGAACATTTGAAAGATTTTGAATGGAAATACGAAGAGGCAAATTTCTCAATATCATTTTCAAATTTTGTATACCAAAAGTTCACCCAAAGTTACAATATTTTTCAAAAGTTACTCTGAAGAATCATGATTGATTTTTTCAGAATTTGTTCGGGATCTCGAGCTGTAGAATATATGAGGATTGCACGTGTATACTAGCGCAGCGTAGTGTGAAAATTCTGAACTACTGTTAACCAGCCAAAAGACCTTGACCTCCTGAACAACTTTGCCGAAGACAGTAACTTTCTATTTGGTCAGGATCTCGAGATATTTTATACGTGGAAATTTTACGTGTACACTAACGCCGCGTAATGAGAAAATTCTGAAACATTGTGCACCAAAAAATCGGCTTTATCCTCCTGAACAACTTTGTTCAAGACAATATATTTCTACCTGGTCAGGATCTTGAGATATATCACAGGCGAGAATTTTACATTTCACTAGCGCTACGTAGTGTGAAAATTTTGAACAACTGTCCACGTGCAAAAATTTTGTGTTCTCCTGAACAACTTTGCCGACGACAGTTATTTTCTATCTGGTTAAGAACTTGAGATATTTTGTATGCGAGAATTTCACATGTATACTAGCACCATGAAGTGAGAAAATTCTAAACTACTGTCCACCAGCCAAAAGACTTTGACCTCCTGAACAACTTTGTCGTAGACAGTAACTTTTTATCTGATCAGCATCTCGAGATATAGTATATGCGAAAAGTGTACATGTATACTAACGCCACGTGGTGAGAAAATTCTGAACTACTGTTTACCAGCCAAAAATTTTTGACCCCTAAACAAATTTGCCGAAGACACAACTTTCTAGCTGATCAAGATGTTGAGCTATTGAATAAACCAGAAAGGAACATATATACTAGCGCCGCATAGTGAGAAAACTCTGAACTATTGTTACTCGATAAAAAGATCTTGACTTCCTGAAAAACTTTGCCAAATACATTTACTTTCTATCTGGTAAGGATCTAGAGATATTTTATATGCAAGAGTTTCACCTGTATGGTAGCGCCGCAAAGTGAGAAAACTCTGAACTACTGTCCATCTGCGAAAAAACCTTGACCTTCTGAACAACTATGCTCAAGACAGTACCTTTCTATCTGGTTGGGAACTCGAGATATTTTATATGAGAATTTCACGTGTATAGTATCGTCGCGTATTGAGCAAATTCTGAACTATTGAGCACCAAGCAGTAGGCTTTGACCTCCTGAAAAACTTTGTGAAAGACAGTAACTTTCTATCTGGTCAGGATCTCGAGATATATCACATACAAGAATTTCACATGTATACTAGCACTACGTAGTGAGAAAATTCTGAACTACTGTCCACCAGCGACAAGGCTTCGAGCTCCTGAACAACTTTGTCGGATACAGTAACTTTCTATCTGGTCAGGATCTCGATATATTCCATGTTGTAATCAATGAAGTAAAATCCCACGGTAGTATGGTCACAGTTTACGCGGTTTCCATTTACATTTTCCCTATTATCCACATTTTTAGGTGTTTACTGTAATCAAAGTTTTGCTTGTTTCGATCAAAACAAGTATTTTGAGGAAAACTCGTTGGTTTCAGATCGATTGGTAACTCAGCAACAAAATGGCAATGGAAAACTCATGTGTGTTGTACATAGTACAACAGCTCGAGTAACGGAGGGTTAAATATGGAGTAAGTGAAACTTGTACATTGAGTATGGGTGGTCACTTCCAGCCCCATTCAGTTGGTTCAATGTGCAATTTCACTGATTCTGATCAATCACGGAGTAGCAATTGATATGTGCGGTCAGTCTAAGCTAATGGTACTCCGTGAAGTTAAGCACACTCACACTACGGTACATTTCCGTTTCCTTTCGTTTTTCACTCAAATTGAGCAGGCATTCCTTCCGTTTTTCTTTCCGCTTCGTTCGCTGGGTTTATGAGTCAAATGAATACGTCATAATGCAATCGTACCTGAAATACTTAGAACTCTTGGCGATTCCATACAATTTGCCGTTAGAGTTCAACAACCGTTCGAGCGATCCCCCGAGGAAATGTCTCTGTTTTTCGGGCAAAATTTAAAACGTGGCCAGTTAATCGAGAGTGGCGTTTAAACCACTGAGTTTTACTAAAACTTCGAGCAATTTTCCGAACGGTTACAAATGGTCCATTAAAGCACTCTTGTGCAACATTTTTTTTCAATAAATTTGATCGTCTACAAGCACGCTTCTCGGCGTGCGTTGACACGCCAATCTCGAGTGGCATTCAAGCCTTCATCAGCACGTTCTACCGAAATGCGTAGCACGTGATTGCCTGCCGTGGCTATAAATCTCAATTGCGACGACTAGGAAACATAACAAAACGTTCCCATGTGACCAGGAGCCATCATCATCGCCGGGGAAACGCAATCAGAGTGAACGATTAATCGAACAGTTGTGGCCTAGCGGAACCCAACTACGTCAAACAAGAAGGGAGAAAACTTGTTACAGAGCAGTGAAAAAAAAAATCCTGAAAGGAAAAGCTTACCTCCGGGGAAAAGAGCATGATGCGTGCAATCTCGGGTAACAGATGAATCCGATGGTTGACTTTAGTTTAAAGGTTATGCTGGGTAGGAAAGACCGTGCCAACACCAGTTAGCTAGCGTTTTGAGTAACTTAAATACTATTACTTGTTGTGGATTGGATTGAAAAGAGATTGTTTGGTTTTTGGTAGTTTAAAAAATGGATGCATTACAAGGAAAAAAAAACAACAAGGGACAGCCCTATTGGGTTGTACGCAATGGTGACGTAGGATTACGTGGTCTTATATAGCAAATGTTATTTGTTAACTGCATCAGGAGCTTGTGTTTTGTGTAGGAATGTAGGAAATTGAGAGGGGGTCCTCTCTGTTTATACTCTTTAGTATGACTGTAATTGCCCTGAAAAGAGTTGAGAGATGTTAAGAAATTAAACTCTTTTGGAAAATCTTGATGACCCTTAAAAGGGCCGTTGATAGAACATGCTTAAAGCCTTTCGAATATGATGATGACGTGTAGGCAGCTGGATCAGTAAATTGGACCGGACAATTCCATATTCTTCGGTTCAATGATTGGGCACTTAAGATATGAACTAGCCTACGGCTAAAAATCTCGATAATAAAGTTAAAAAAAAGACTCTCGGCCCGTCTGCTGCTGGACAGGGGTTGAACTGGTGTCTGCGATAGGTTGGAAGGCCGTAGAATATCAGTGTCCTCCCAGCTAAAGCTCCTCGCTTTTTTAATTTTTCTCGTTAAACTCCGTCTCTCAACAAGTTGGTAAATCTTAGTAAGACGCTTAACACTTTTTCGAAGAATTTATGATCCTGTTTCACGTCATGGTTCTTCTCTCCTTCTGACCTGTTCATATAAATTAGTACATTTATTTATTTATTTCTACTGCGCTAAATGAAACGAGTAGAAATAAGAAGGGATGTCGGATACGCGCTCGAATAATTGAAATAGCTGCAAAAATCTTCACGATTAACCGTTAATCGAATAATTGAACTTTTTGGCATCCCTATAAAAAAAAGTGTTATTTCACGTTTTTGGTGGTCCTTCTAAAAAGTCGAACAGCAGAATTGCAATCAGCAAATGTAACCCAAGAGCCAAAAGTGGTGCGATGCTTGTTTTCATTGCTATGACGACGACTGAATCAAGGGGCTGGAAGCAGAGTCAGGTGAAAGTCAATTCTCTTCATCGATTTCCTCTTTTGATGACCATGGCTTCACTAACCTATTTCGCACTATTTCTTCTATGCTCTTCTATCATCCAGAACAACAAACGTATCAATGAATGTGTTTCCCGTCGAGTAATTAACGAAACAAAAAGTCGATGAAGAGAATCGATCAAAACCACTTGCACCCCTGCTTTCAAATTTGGTTACAATATTACAACTGGTGAGCATACTGTGTGGTCGTTAGGGGCGTGTGGTTCTGAATATGGCGATGAGTGTGCAAAATGTTACGCAATTGTATCCTCCCTATTCGCAAACGCGCGAAGATCGCAGGCGTATGCCACTTTGGCTTGTTTCGTCTACTAACGACTCTCTGATGACAGTGTTGGGGAAGCAGCATATACATGTACGTAATTGGTGGATTTGTTAGTTATTTCAACGCTTTTGGACAATGCTTAACATTTACCACTTTTTCAATAGTTTTTTGATGAAAATAAAGAGTTGGAAGCTTTTTAACGATGTGTAGAAATATTTATGATCGATTGGTGAAAAAGTTATTGAAATTGGTCCAGGGGCAGCTGAAGTATTAACGTTTAAAATCTTTCATAATTTCGTTACATGTTCCGTTTTCAGGCCGAAATCAAATATCAAAATACCAAATTAAGGATAATAAAAAATGCTTTTTGAAAGCACAACATGTTTCAATAATTCCCCTTCAAAATGTAGGTTTTTGTACACGACACATAAAAAATCAGCGATGCGTTCTGTTTCGCTTTTGAATTATATTTTTATGCAGTTATCAAGTTTTTAGTTTTCGCTCAGTTCCCATATGCGACCATGCGTCTCCATTGATTTATAGTGACTGTAACTTGGTCACGAATATCATTTTATATTTCCTGCAAAATATTTCTAATTACCTTTCAGTTGATAGTTTGATCTTTGAAATCGCCCCAGTGAGTTTTTGAGATTTTCGTAACACTGGAAAAGAAACGGCTGAAATTTCGAAATTTTGAGGGATTTCAGACATTGAATATTAGAAGCAGTTGTGCATTCAAGGAATACTGAAAGGAAAGTATAATTCTTGAGAGGAATTGAAATGCATGTACAATGACCAGATTTTTTTTTTCTTCTAAAAGTGATATTGTTTCTATAGATGTTGATTTTCAACTCATGAATCAGAAAGTGGTCTGCAAAATGTTTGAGATTCAGGTTTAACAAGCCTGTTTTAAAAGTGCGAGCCGCTAACATTTAGCATAATCCAATCAATCAAATGCACCAGCAAATAATCACAATCCACATCTATAATTATAGTGACCGAAACCGTCCTCCCTAGCAGTGTTGGTTAGGGCTTAGTGTTCTAGAACGACATGCAAGTGAACTGTTGAAAACTGAAATCCGAACAATGTATCGAAAGTGCACTCGTGTCTATAATTACTTTGTATCACTTTGAGGTAATCATTCAAAATCGGGCCCTGTTGTGTGACCGCATTGGTCATGCAGTATGCTCAGTAAAAGCGGGTGATTTCATGGCGGTCAAGTGATTTAGGCTAATCCTATTATCCGATTATGTGCTACTCACTGGTGGATTTCCCATATGCTACCGTACCGATTGTTGAAAAGAAGCTTACCGCCATGAAATTGGCTGCGAGTGATGCTGAAATAAATGGGTGACCTAATTTAAATTTCATTTTCTTTTCTGTGGCTTATCGTTTTCAGCCAGAGACATCTTCAACTAGTCTTCACTAAAGGTCTTCAAGTATATCTTGGGAACTACATGAGCCATGAATTTAGAGGTCATAATTTGCACAACTGGTAATCATCATCACAGTTTGCAAGGGGCTGACCAACAGTTATTCACTACTTTAAATAATAAACAGGTGAACCCTACAATTTACCTGTGTTTAACCTATATACTGTAGTGCACACTAGAAGCGTAATAGAATGATTGCGACATGCCTCCGAAATGGGAAGCAATTTGTGTGCGTTTGATGGCTGACTGATTGTTACATTGAGCAAAATTGGATTATTCCAGGCGGAGGCACTAATGTCTAGTGCTGTCCCTATCACAATCGACATCACATAGCAATTCACGATAGGACCGAAGCGTGGAAGGAATAAGTTATGGAGTAATTCATTGAAATTATGGCCAACCTTTTCGGTTCAACAGAAGTGTGATGAAATTCCATCCATCTAAACTGAATCGACCTTTGATAGAATGCAGGAAATTATAGGCATTCAGTGCACTCGACAATGCTATGTATTAATTGCATTCCTATCTGCAACATCCTATTGCAACTAATGATTAATTTGGAATTAAATTTCAGATAGGCGGTAGCATTTTCAATGCGCAAATACATTTGCCCTAGGTTACGGTGCCTTTTTATCACACTTCACCTAGACCTATGTGCTGATCAAAACAGAAGCAAAAAAGCTCTCCAAATTGATTTCATACAAAATTTGAGTAAAAAAGAAGTTCAAAATTTGTATGATTATAATCATCAATATTAAAAAAATATTGATCCATACATTGCTGCATAACCATGAGCAATTAGTTTTCCATTTTGATGATGGAAAGGCAGCGTTGGAGCTGGGAAAATACAGTAAATTGAAGCTTGTTGTCATGTGCATCCCTTATAACAACCACGTCAATAAGGCTGTCCACGAGACAGCTGCAATCAGCTGACTTTTTTGTTTACCAAGAACTTTTGACAGATCCCAGTAGAACTGGCAGTTAATTCTCATATGAATTTCTGCTTTGTTTATGTTTACATTCAGCACCATTAACACCAGATCGCTCACACATTCTAGATTTCTAGCTGTCAGTTCTACTGAGAAACGTCTCTTGGATCACCTTATAACCTAATCATAAACAAACTAACTCATCCAGACAAACTGAATAAAGTTCATAGCTTCAAATTACATAGAATGCAATGCGCCAACGCGTTAGAGTCATTTCGTTTCCACTTTCCTCCCTCCGTGGGTGGCCTACGCTGATGTGCAAAGGCAAACGAAACGTTTTACGTTGCACAACCAGGTAGGACCACCAACCTTAAAAAAAAATTGAGTATCGACACTCCAGCCGTCTCACTCCAACACACATGACAATTAGGATAAGCAACAATTTGTAATGCCTATATAAACCGAATACGTTACAAAATAATGTCAACATTATCCGGCTTGATCGCACCAGCTCCAGGGGAGGGTGGTGTAGTGGTCATCGTCAGAAAGGGAATCAAGTTCGGCACTCTGCCCCACATCCGCACTTCTATCATCGAGGCTGTTAGTGTGGAGGTGGAATCACCAACTGGAAACGACTGGTTTATCGCTGTTTACTGCCCACGCCAGTGTACCGCAAGCAACGGACTACGAATCCAATTCAAGAACGACCTGACCGCCATCACCCGTACTAGCTCCCGATTCATCGTTGGGGGCGACCTGAATGACCTCCGTGAAGCTTGACGGATCTACAAGCGGAACCGGAACGGATGTCTATTGTTCGACTACGCACAACATAGACTGCACAACTCTGCAGTTTTCGGACGAACCAACCTTCATCTCTCCGGCAGGAAAATTCCTCCACCCTGAACTTTTTCCTGTCAAACATCTGACTATCCAGGCCGGAGACGCACAACGATCTCAGCTCTGACCACCAACCGGTGGTGACTGAAGTTGGTGTCAACGTGGTTCCTGCTAGAAGCTGCCTGCGTAAAGACTACCACCATGTCAACTGGGTGCAGTACGGACGAATGGTGAACAGGAACATCGATGAAAATCCACCGCTCGACACCGTTGATGACATGGACCGGGTGTTGGAAGGACTCCAACAGGCCATATCCATGGCTGACGAAGCATACGTTCGACAAGTTCCTGTGAGAGGTAAGTTTGTTGCTATTGATTTCTACACCTAATTTCTGATTCGGTTGAGAAATGTTCGTAGACGTCAGTTTCAGAGGACTGGAGATCTGGACAAAAAACGTGAAATGGCCGATCTGACCAGGCAGATTGCTTCCAGAATGGACTCTGTTGGTTGTTACTTTACTGGCTGTGATATGCACTGCGGTGAGCAGTGTATTACTTCGTTTTAGGTTCGGTCAAGAATAATCTGAATGACTTTATTGTGTGCTTCAGACCAACGCTCAAGGGAGTTACTTCGTTGTTACTTATGCTGCGTATGCAGAATTTATGTAGCGCGCGCAAAGTGCACGGCTACGGTGTTTATTAATTGAACGATAAACATTTTGGTTGCACTGCGACAACCGGGTGGATGTTTATTCGATAATTTAGGGATGCTCAAGTCATCACACCACAACTCACTCCGAGATGAAAGTTTCGGGCGTGTTGTCCAGAATCTGGACGACCGCTCTAGACCATTCTGGAAGGTAGCCAAGGTCCTGAAAACTCATCCCAAACCCGTTCCACCTCTCAGAGTCGAAAATGATGACGATCGGCTTTTAATCACCCCACAGGAGAAAGCAAATGCGTTCGGTGAGCATGTCCAAAACCTAGATGCCTCCCTTTTTTCGTGCCTCCGGTGGATATATTCTCCTTTCGGAACAGTTCGGGTTCAGAAGGGGGCACTCCATAAATCACCAGCTAGTACGAGTGATGAATTTCATCAGAAGCAACAAAGCTGTATCCAAGTCCACAGCCATGGCCTTGCTAGATGTTGAAAAGGCGTTTGACAATTTTCGGCATGACGGACTTGTGTACAAGCTTTGTAACTTAAACTTCCCATTACATCTGGTTAAAATTACCCGTAATTACCTCCACCAAAGGTCGTTAAAGGTATCGTTGAATGGTTGTCTTTCAGACACGTTTTCCATCCCAGCAGGTGTTCCGCAAGGCAGTCTGCTGAACCCCTTGCTTTACAGCATTTACACTTCCAACATTCCTCCCTTCGGAGGCGGTTGCGTGTTTTTCCTGTTTGCAGATGATACCGCAATAGTCGTCAAAGGAAGGATGCCTCGAGAAATAACGAACAAACTTCAACGATGCCTTAACGCCTTTGCTGATTATGCCACCACGTGGAAAATCAAAATCAATGCCTCCAAAACTCAAGCGATCATGTTCCTCCATCGACAATCTCCCAAACTGAAACCGGTTTCATCTCGTACTGTAATCATGGATAGCACAAGGGTTGAGTGGTCTGCCGAAATTACCTGTCTCGGGATGTTGTTCGATGAAAAGCTCCTCTTCCGTTCGCATGTAGAGAAAACTGTAGTCAAGTGTTCTACCTTGGTTAGGTGTCTATATCCGCTGATTTTCCGCAGATACCGCCTCTCAAGGGTGAACAAACTGGCTGTCTACAAACAAATCATAGCACCTGCGATCCTCTACGCAGCTCCGGCGTGGGAATCATGTGCACAGACTCACAAGAACAAAATTCAGGTCGCTCAGAATAGAGTGCTTGGTGATGGTACTTGATCGTCCTTTCGACACTAGAATAAAAAATTTACACGAAGAGGCAGGCATTCTCAAAATAGATTCCAGAATTAACGAAATTAACACTAAATTTTCACAAAAATGTATTTCAAAGGAACAAGCTGTTAAAAGCAATTAGTATATAAGTAGATTAGGTGTGTATAGTAGTTGTAGGTGTTATAGTTGTAAATAGTAGTTATAACTAGTCTCCTTTTTTAATTTAAAACAAACCAATCCCCCCAAGGGGGTCATTCTCTAAAACAGGCCTGATAGGACTAGTAACTGTATTTAATAAAAATTGAAATTCAAAAGAACTAAAGTTGAAAAGATGCTTCTGTGTAACTTGATAAGTAATACATCTAAACCACACAAATACAAGAAATAAAGATCATTTAAAGTCAATAAATATAGCCAATCTGTTTCCGATCAGCAGTCAATCATTCTTACTGCGGTCCTTCCTGGTTCCTACTTTCGTAGACTACCATAGTTTGAATACCGCATAGTAAAAGAAAACCTTCTTCACTTGAGATTGCCCGTTTATCTACTGATATCGATACCATGAATGTTTAACCTGCTACGTTCGAGAGAAATTCCTAGCAGAGCAGTAATTTGACATGTACGCTGGTGTGCATGGTGTATATATGGATTTGAAAAAAAAGATATTCCTACATCGATGAATTTCCTCAATCGGAAGAAGAACCAGGAGGTAATCAGAATGTGTGCTTTCATTTGTAAGATGGAGGAACACCAAAAAAATGCAAGCCCCAAGCGAAAGGCTTGAAAGCAGCCAGAGAAGCAACAATTGGACGACAATTTGTATACCAGTTCGTACGCAGGTATGGTAGCCGGAGTTGCCACAGTGGACGCAATTGAGGTTCTTGATGGCAATTAACGTGAGGACCCCAGATACTGAAAATAACGGAGAACAAGCAATCAGAAGCCAAGTTCAGCAGCGAGCATTTTTGATTACTGTATAGACCCGACCTATTTGCCGGCAAAGGAACTGTTAAATAAATAGCAACGGAAGTAGATGTAAGAATCTATACCACGCTGCTATTGAAGAAAATTGTTACTGAACGATACGGAATAATAAATATGTTTTGAAAAAATATGACGTACGCTCCGATCCGGATAAACGTTGATAACTCCTTTCGGGGACGTCATTTCCTTTCAATAGCTTCTTGTATCCGTCATAGCTTGTTGTGATGTTAGGGGCACGGTGACCGTTTTTGCGGAAGATTGTGGGTTAGAACCCAAGTCCCTTCACATTACTTAGTTGATAGGGTCGCATCATTTGCTTACTATGTATACTATGTATACTAGATTGTATCACTTTCCAAAGTTCATCCAGACCTAATCTTCCCACTAACATAATAGCCCTTCCCGGGACAACCGTAGAGATGTAGAGGTGTTCTTGGTCTCTAGTAACAACGGGTATCGAACTAAAAATCCTCTCCCCGATGACTGTAAGGACGTAGCCGGCACCGTAATTGACCTTGAATGTATAGATTCACTGGATTTTGCACACTGCGAATGGATTGCTAATCCAAAGCCCCATTAATATGGTTCTATGTGCAAATTTCACTGGATCTTGATGGACCGAGATGGAACTACGAAATGTATGGTCGTCAGTATATGAGCAATAGGAAGGGTCATCATGGTCATTTTTTCAGAACAATTTTTTTTTGGTTTCATTTGGGGGCCCAAACAACTGTTCAAAATGTTGTGACAATTGGTTGTAACCCGGCTTTCCGCATTGCATTTGAAATTTGTATGGAAACTAGTATGGGAAAACCCTTGTTGAAAACAATGGCGATGGGCACCGATCTTTCAGCAGAGCAAATAAAACGCACAATTGCTATATTTGCCACATGCTACAAAGCTGTAATATTTATATAATTAAAATACGCATCAAAATACAATACATTACAGTACTTACAACTTCGGTGTTTTCTCGCATTGGAATAGCCAAAGAGCGATATGCTCTTCCAATGCGCCCGTGCCGTCGCTTGCCTTCACTGATCTATTGTGACTGTGATCATTGACAGCACGGGCGTGTACGAGAAAACCCCGAAGAACGACAAACAAACACACAACAATATCACACATTTCTTCAAGGGGCTCGTCGAGCGGTTGCAAACGCAACACTTCCCCCCGTAACACTTCGTGTCAGGAACGTGCAGAAGTTTTACCTCTTTCTGATCGACGGGATTCGATGAAATGTCTAGAGAACTTTGGGTTAGAGCAAAGTTGAAGCAGACGAACGAAATGATGCATCCTTTCACCAAAACCTTTGGGACGTGCATTATGGCTTGTGTGTATACGACCCTACGGTGCAAGTCATTTTGCGTGTAAAACGGCCTGTATACGTTAGCATCGCGTTGTCCAGTTCCAGTGGCGGTGCTTCCCGATGCCCTTTTTGCTATTCTGTTGCTCTCGTAACCATTCTCCACTCCATCGTGACGTTCTGGTTGAGGTTAACTTCGATTCGATGACTATGAACTATCGAAGTTCTTTGTAGTGTTGAAAACAATGGCGATGGGCACCGATCTTTCAGCAGAGCAAATAAAACGCACAATTGCTATATTTGCCACATGCTACAAAGCTGTAATATTTATATAATTAAAATACGCATCAAAATACAATACATTACAGTACTTACAACTTCGGTGTTTTCTCGCATTGGAATAGCCAAAGAGCGATATGCTCTTCCAATGCGCCCGTGCCGTCGCTTGCCTTCACTGATCTATTGTGACTGTGATCATTGACAGCACGGGCGTGTACGAGAAAACCCCGAAGAACGACAAACAAACACACAACAATATCACACATTTCTTCAAGGGGCTCGTCGAGCGGTTGCAAACGCAACACTCAGGGAAAACCTACTTTTTTGCTTCTTTATTACTAGAGACCACAATTTTGCACAAACCACGCATCGCATACGTTAAAGTGCCTAACAACTTTGCTCAAAAATGTATTGTGCTAGAATGCCCCTAAAAAAAGTTATAGCTGTTCAAAGATCAATGTTTCGAATTAAATGCCAAAAATCCCTTTTCTGCCAACACTGCCGGTGTACCAATGAAAGTCAGACTCCAAATTGGAAGTTAATTATTTTATCGTTTTGTTATGTTCAGATGAAATATTCAAAAACAATAGATCTATCTCATATGCGTATTCGGAGGGGGGATGGGGGGATCGGGGGTTGGGGTCACTCATATCAATAGAACTAAAGTTTCAAACTGAAATAACTTCGGAATTTCTTATCCCATCGATTTGGTACGTAGAGATTAATTATTCAAAAATAACTTTTCAATTTCATAGTCATACTAAGTGATGAGGGAGGGGGGGAGGCGGGGCTTACTATACACTCGCCTCCTCCCCATATAAATGGAGGTAAGGCTTCAAACTGCAATAACTTCGGTGTTTCTGATCTTGTCAAGTTGGTATGTTCGGATGTATTCAAAAACATGTGCTCCATTTATTAGGCGTAGTTATATATGCCCCCCCTTATTGTATGCTTTACGGCCCTCACTTATATAAATGAAAGTAAAGATAAAGACTAAAATAACTTCGGAGTTTCCCATCTGTCGAGTTGTTCGGATGGGTTATTCAAAAATATTTGCTTAATCTCATAAGAGCAGTTGTTTAGCGTGTACTACCATTCTCTTCCCTACTCTTTTAATGCAATATACAATGTCAGATATATTCACACAAATGTCATTGGATTGTAATGATTATATTTCATTTTAATATATTCTACGATTTCTCATGGTACTCTTTTCGATGCTGTTCTATCCCTTGAAGCACATAATGCTGTTGAACTAGGTCTCGGGTGGATTTCTTGATAAGTCAGAAATTAGCTTCAGCCATATCGTTGACGACCATCAAGGAAGCAATTCGTTGTATCACATTGAAATAATCTGAATCATTACTCCACTCGTTTGCCGTTTTTTGCATGAAACCGGTTGAAATTTTGAAAAGGAATCAGCACTTTTAGAAGTGACGTTTGGCTTGGGAGCCCAACTGACATTTAGCCCACTTAAAATTATCCCAACAAGCGAAATCCGACTGTACCTGTGTCCATGCTTGGCATACACAGTTTTGGTCACAAACTGCTCATTTACTAATAAATTTGCACACAATTGACGAAACGTAGTTCTTTTTGAAGCAGTAGATATAATAGAGTTTAAGCTTTTAATAGATACGTAGAAGTAAGTAGATTTTAATTCCAGTAATAAACTGTATTTGTTTTTGCGTTGTAAAAATGAAGTGAGAAATGCTCGCTGCAAATCTCGAACTATAAGTGTAAAAACTCATTGGTGTTAATTCAAATGTTAATATTTACCTACAATTTGCATATCTATAGTAAACTAGGATTCTAATTTATCACATACTTTAAAGAAAAACAAATTTCGACAACTGAGTGAAAAGTTATTAACAAATGAGCAGTTGGTGTGTACAACTGTGCATGCCAAGCATGCCTGTGTCTGAGACGAAACTGGTGAAGACAGTTTTCGTTTTCTCTTGTTTTTGGTTCTTGACGTACGACTGCTTCTGTGTTCTCTACATGCGGGTGGCTCGAATGGGAGTTTAATATTTCAAATAAAAGCTTAGTATATAAATTTAAAATTTCCCAGCTGCTAATAATTCAAACAACATCTCCTCACTAATAAATGAACCGACAAGTGGATATTAAATATTTACACTACAACAATTTTCGTTTAAAAAACTGCATACAGTAAGCCCTTCCCCCTCTCCCACCCCGCTGTCTAACAACGCTTATGAGATTGAGCAAATGTTTTTGAATAATTCATCCTGAACATACCAAATCGATAAAAAAAGAAACTCCGAAGTTATTTCAAACGGAATCTTTTGATATGAGTGAGGAGGATGGGGTATATTATTAACCCCCTCTACCTCTCCAACTACACATATGAGATAGAGCAATTGTTTTTGAATAATTCATCTGAACATACCAAATCGGTAAGATAAGAAACTCCGATATTATTTCAGTTTAGAATCTGACTTCTATTGGTACACCGACAGTGTTGGCAGAAAAATGGATTTTCGGTGTTTAATTCAAACCATAAATATTTGAATAGCTATAACTTTTTTACATACATTCTAGCACCATACTTCCTTTGGCAAAGTTGTTAGGTACTTCCTGGACTATATATGTACGTACTTAGTTGCACGGTGTATGCAAAATTGTGGTATGTAGGGATAAAAATGCAAAAAAAGTTGGTTTTCCCATACTAATTTCCATACAAATTTCAAACGCAATGCGGAAATCCGAGCTACAACCAATCGTCCCCAAATTATGCACAGTTGTTTGGGACTCCAAATGGAATCAAAAAAGGGTTGTTCTCTATTGGTGCGGTAAAGTATGCGTTTTTCCATATAACGATGACCCACTTTAGAGCAACTCAAACACGCACCGTTTTGCCTCACCCAAGCAGCACACTTCCATCACAATAAGTTGCTGAAACTTGATTGTGACTGGAATAAGTTGCAAACAAGTAACAACTGTTCAATAACAAGTGTGCCGCTAGGGCGAATTCCCTCACCCATCAAGTAACCTAGGCAAAGATGTGCACATTTGATTAGTATTGCCGCATTAATGGCCCTTCGCTCAATTACAACTTCTTTTCAATTTTCATACTGTCGTGCTCTATCGGAACTATCAATCTATCTTCTTCAAAACTATCTCTAGATAATAAATGATTGCACTAAAACTTCATGTTGAAATTAGTATAGCATTTCCTCTCAACTATGAGGTTTTTTTTTACTTAAACCGATGATCGCCATTTTGGATTTCAAAATTGGTAGTGGACATAGATGTTTTACCTATGCACGTTGTTCCCGTTCCGAAAATACCATATGGTATGGTATTTGACAGTTTATAAGAAAACTGATGGCCGCTATCTTGGATTTTGTAGGATATTTGACTGTTTTTTTTAAACCGATGGCCCCCATTTTGGATTTCAAAATGTCCACATTCTGGAAATACCCATATTAAAGGGTATTTGACAGTATTTTTTAAAAAAGGTGGCCGCCATCTTGGATTCCAAAATGGCATGTTGCATCGATATCTCCCTGTTCCGGAAATACTCACATTGCACAGTAACATCGTATATTAGCAGGCTTTTGAGACATAGCATATTCAGAAAGTTCACATGCACACTAGCGCCACGTAGGTAGTGATATGATGATGATGATGATGATGATGGATATTTTTTGTTGGACCCAAATTTCATATAATGTAGCACCCGTCATAAGTAATATGAAACTGATGCGCCTCTAGCGGCGTAGTTCCCAATTAAACCTAAATTGAATGGCATAGGTCTGTGGGTACCCTTATTCGTGGTTCACGCCCCGTTATCCCGTTATAAGGATTCCTTATTGTACTCACATGAAACATAATCTCTTAAATAAAAAAAATCATGCTTCTCCCACACTTCGTAAACGAGTATATCCCGTGTCTATAGTCTTTATAAAAACCTAAATTAAATAAATTAATTTGAATAACTATACGAAACTGGCAGCATGAAAACCACTGGAGGCATGGAAAGTGTCACACGAAATAACCGGTATTGTATGCCCAAAAAGAGAAAAAAAAAAGTGAAAAAAGCAGTAAAATAAAAATCCATTAACTTAATACCGGGACGTAGATTGAGCCTGCCCAAATACTCAACGAAAAATATTCAAACATTGAATAAAAAATAAGCAAAACGGTACAGTGACAACAGGTAAAAGGAAGATAAAAAACAATTAAATTGTTATTTCAATTCGATCTCAATTACGATATTTATTAATTTTTGTTTTTCCACTCGCACTTCTGCATTTTATTTCAACTTTCGTCGAATTCATTTCATCAAACGCACCTGTGTACAATCGCGCCATTTATTTTCGACGGTGCTCGAAACTGACTAGAGCAGAACGGTGAACGGAGGAAGGCCTGCATTTGTTTGTGGAAACTACACGAGCCCATTTCGCACCCGGTCCCATCCCACATCAAACGGAGTGATTCCTCACAATCCATTAAAAGAGAAATGCCAGTAACTCAGGGTTAATGAATATCAACAGGAATCGATTTCAAAGTTATTGGTTACCGAGTAAAGGACTTCTGTAGAACCTTGATAATAAATTAAACGATTGCATTCAACTGTACTGAAACATTCCAGTGGAATCTGTTAGTCAGTCAGTGAAGTCAGTTGTTTATTTATAAGAATTTTAGGCGTCAATTTCAGCCCATTGTTCTTTGTGAATTATGAATGTATGGCCGAAATGGTTGGGAAATAGAACACAAAATGCAACTTGAAATACAGTGCCTTCCCGTTTATCACAACACGTGATGTATTTGCTTTATTGAAAATCCATCTAAAGGTATATTCCATTTCTGATTTCACTAGACCATTCTTTTGGGAATCCCTCTACTCGGTATTCCATGAAAAGTTGCCTTGATACTACTTGCACGAATATGAGGAAAGAATTAGGGGGAGGTCAAGTTTCCAAATACGTGAAGGCACTGGACACGTTTTACACTAATTCGTTAATCCACTATCGATCGGCAGGATCATAGCAAGCATTGTAGTGGAACTAAGGATCGGCAGCTGCATGTGAAGGTGTTGAGAACGGTGAGGGCAAACCCAGGGCTGTCGGATTATAATATCGCAAAAAAAAATCACTTGTTTATTTGTTTATTTGGTTCTACATCAACAGAATGGGTTAAGTCCTAATGATGGATTAAGCAATACTAGGAAATACAATATAGACAAGAAGTAACAAGCTGCAAAGGCCGTGAAGTAATCTTAACAATATATCACGGAATCTCTGACGCAGCGTCTCAAGTGCCAAGTGAAAATCAAATAAGGAAGCAACACGATTGAAAACCCATTGATAGCACCATACGAACTATAGTTTGTACGACGAAAAGGTATCCTCAGCATTGCGTTGTTACGGAGTGCTCGTGGTTGAACGTTAACGTCGATTTGTTGTTGAATAGAAGGACAATCGATTCTGCCCTGTAGAATGTCTGCCACAAGCAGGGCCCTTGTCGTATCTCTTCGACTTCACAAAGGATCCAGGCGAATTAACTGGCACCGACTTTTGTAGCTTGGAAGGCAATGAGGATCCCTCCAAGGCAATCGTCGAAGGGCAAACCAGATGAATCGTCGTTGAATAGACTCTACTCTTTGTACACTGTTTTGGTAATTGGGATTCCATGCAGGGCAGCAGTATTCTAACACCAACCGGACTAGGGAGCAGTAAAGTGACTTCAAACAGTAGATGTCCGTGAAACTGGATGCGAGCGTTCTGGATGCCTTGTAGATCACGTACGAGATATGCTGGCTGTATGTGAGTTGACAATCTAAGATGGCTCCCAGATCCTTAATATGATTCACACGATGTAGGTCAACGCCTTCTAGGATATAACTGAATGTAATTTGATGTTACTTCCGTGAGCACGTGATTACTGACCATTTTGTTGGATTTACAACCATGCGGTTCAGTTTGCACCAATTAGCAAAAGCGTTGAGTTGGAGTTCGAGAAGCTGGCAGTAAGCGATGGCTCAGATTCGGAGATAGATTTTCATGTCATCTGCGAACGGCAGTCGTGGACCATCGAGGACGCAATTGACGTCGTTGAAATACACAAATAATATCAACGGGCCGGGGTGGCTACCTTGCGGAATACCCGAAGTGGCAGGGAACGAAGGAGATCGGCAGTCGTCGATTTCAACTTCCAACTGACGAGCAGATTGATAGGATGCGAACCATCGTAGGAGACTGCCGTTTATACCGAGCCTATCCAGTTTGGCGATCGCTTTAGGATGGTTCATCTTGTCGAAGGCGGTTGATAGGTCAGTGTAGATGACATCTGTTTGCATATGGTCTGTCATACTCTCCGTAATGTACGAGGTGAGACACAGAAAGTTGGAAGTAGTCGACCGCCCTGCCATGAAACCATGCTGGTCTTCGCTCAAGTGCTGCTTGAAGTGAGAGACTATTGGTACCATAACGACCAACTCGAACAGTTTAGATATGGCACACAACGATGTGATGCCGCGATGGTTGTCGATGTTTCTTTTGCATCCCTTCTTATGCACTGGAAACATCTCAGCTGATTTCCAGCAGGAAGGAAATACCCCACTGGAGAGGGACATTTCGAACAGAAGGCAGAGAGGAGCCACCAGGCTATCAATGTGTTGCTAGAGAAAGACGGAAGGAACTCCGTCAGGTTCAGGCTTAAATGAAGACTTCAGTTGCGAAGCCGCCCTAGTTATCATAGCGAGGTCGATGTTGATAGCTGCCAAAGATTGTCCAGACATTGGAACATTACTGGCTGCTAGAGAAACTTGCTCGTGAGCTAGGTACACTGGCAATACACTCGCAAACTTGGTTGAGAATAGACGACAAATGTCCTGAGTGGATGAAGCTTCTTCGCCGTTCAGTACCATAGTAGATGGAAGGCCAGACTCCTTTCGTTGCTCATTCACATAATTCCAACAAGTTTTATTATCAACAAAGATACAGACATGGATGAAAAATGGTTGGCCACCATCGCTTTAGAGGATTCGTTTTCAGCGTTTCTCACCACCCCCCCATCAACATACAGCTTTCCCCCGAAGAACGCGTTACCCATTGAGTTCTATCCACCGCTTTGCCTCGGTGGGTTTTCAACCAAGCGCTCTGATTTTCTGCGAGTGACTAATTCTCCATTGGCACTACTCACATGCAAAAAATCAGACCGACTAGTTGAAACCCCGCCGAGAAAAAGCGGTGGGTGCAACTCAGTGGGTAACGCGATCTTCGGGGGATAGCTGTAATCAAAAATAAACCTTAAAGCCGAGATTTTACTTCATCTAAAACTTTGCTTCGATCAAACAAGAGCTTCAGGAAGGGTCGGTTCACAAATTGCGAGACACTAACAAAACCGTATGGTCTCGCTCTCCATCTAGACACATGTTGCTTAACTTCAACTCCCATTAAAAAATCAACCGTCTCCTGACTCCCGCGTACTACTTTTGTGTTGCGCTATTTATGATACGTCCGTTGTTACATAAAGCTCTGGTATTCTCATGTGATATGTGCAAGCACAAACGCCGAACTTCACATGATTTACATATCGCAAGAGACATCAATGTAATAAAGTTCGATTAGATATCGAGAGCTCTCATATTGCTGCTAGGTATGGCAAATTGAAAAACTTTTACTCTTTCCCGCACAAATTCCCAGTGCTGCTGAGGTAACTTCATATTAAGCTAGCAATATGAACCGAAGAAGTTCATATCAGCGAGCATCATGATGATGGCATCGCTCGTTCCCGGAATCAATGTCAACCGTAAAGAAGTTGGAGTAGGTCTCACACCCTATCATTCATCCGTCGATATTGGCTAACAAAGTGCATACTCGAATGCAGAACTTTTCAGCTTTCGTCGCATTATTCGATGCAAATTTATGTATATGCCTTAGGGTGCATTCTTATGACAGCAAGCGAAATGAATGTGCAGAAAAGATGGTTGAAAATGTTCCTAGACATCGTACAACTATCCTTGGAACAAATATACCCGATGTCCTGATGTCTAGGTTGACTCTTCTATAGTAGATAAATAAGTGGAACTAAATTATTCGAATAAACTGCAGTCACAGTTTACAACGGTTAATCAAAAAGTGTTCTTTGAGAATGCTTGACCTATCAAACTAGAATATTAAAAAAAAATCAATTGATTTTCCCAAACCTATCAAAAACTCATCAACAATTGGCTTTACCGACAATTTCAGGTAGGTAATGTAAAACTTTTCCTAGCGTGCTTTTAAACATCTAACTTTTGAGTACGAGTAGAAACTCCTGCCAAAAACAAAGTTGATGGTTCTCCAGGAGAGCCACCCATTCATTCGCCCTTATGTAGGTATAACAGCATCACCTATCGAACGTCGTGCTAGATGGTGCGACACCGGAGACCGATGCAGTGGATGAGAATCGTAGAACCATGTAGGTAGGGTAGAGAACTACTTCACCATTAGGGCATATTTCTGTCATATCGAGCAGAAACATCAAACACGTGAACGAATCAATTATACATTTGGAACGATAAGTTAGTTTAAATGCTTCACAATAGTATAGCTATATATAGCTATAGCTATAAGAACGCATAGTATGAATATTTACCTTCATTTTTCTCTAAATAAAAAAGCGCACTGAGTAAATCATTGTTTTTCTGCGTTCATCCGTATGCCAAAGTGAATACGAAGCCGTATCAATGTGGATTCATCTTTGATAGATACATTATTATTATTATTTTTTTTTTTGATAATACCTGTTCGAAAAAGAGATCTAAATATGACGGAAATTAGATCTTAACCCTATCTGCTGAAGTTTACCAAGTTTTATCAAATTGAAAAAAGCGAGCACTTTAGACTATTCTCTGCTCGACAATGCAGAATACCCTGCTCTTGTAGTGTATGTGTGGAATAGAATCGGAACAAAGTCATTCAGGTTTCCACAGGTTTCCTCCTACTCGAATCGACTGTTTGTTTCGGAAACTTTGAACATGTGCCAACATGCATATGCATACATACATACCCACCACAATGCTACGGTTACGTCCGTGGTACGGTAAGTAATCGAGACGAGATGGAAATTTTGAAGAATGCTTGCTTCCTGGCTCCCAGCTTTTTTCATTGGTCGGAACGGGCTCACATATCCGTTTGAATTTGAAGGGAAAGCCGAAGATTGATTTGAATCGCTGATTGATTGGAAAACCGATAAAACATTGCTGATAGAGATTGGGCTTTCCTGAGCTATGGTAAACGGATTGGTGCGAAGGAATCATCAAAATGTTGGTATGCATGCTTGATACAATGCAATGCTCAGTGAATCCCGTTCTTCGACTTGTTGTAGAATCTATGTTCAACCATTTCGGAAACCTGCAAAAACCTGCATAGCACGTAGAAGAGTTCCTTTTCCAGTCAAGAAAAAAAAATCGATGAATATTAGCTGTAAATGTTAAGAGAGCGAGTTTTGAATTGAAGATGCAAATGACAAATCCAAAATAAGTGTGTTTAACTGAAACAATACCGTTATTCACATAAATGTTTCACGTTCTATATACTTTACATATATTTCCATCTGGACTTTACTTGGATATAGTCAATGAATTTGTTTTCCCTTGATTTGTTTTCCGTCGATCCGTTTTCCGTACTGAGTATCTACGGATGTTGTTGCTAAAGGTGATACGATCCAGCGTCCAAAAATCATAGGCACTTGCACTCCAAAAATCTCCCTAATAAAGCTTGCTCTGCCACTTTGAATTTTCTAGGGAGTTAATCTCGGACACTATTGCGAGTATGCATTGCAGCAAACATGGGGATGCAGTTTTGTTATTCTATGTTTTCCAGTAGCAGATAATGATTACCTGGAAATTGCAAATTGGCATCAAAGCCCAAGCTTCTGGATCCTAAAACCTTAATTACTTACTCTAACGCATGTATACACTACATACACGTGGGACTCCATTTATCTCTACTGATTGAGATTTCTACTGAATACGACTTTCTGACCAGGGATATTTGAAGTCATGTCTTTCATTTTGAGAACATTTGAAATTCTGTATGCAGGTATGATGCACGATAATTGTCTACCACTCATTGTAGTCATGCTCTGCAATGGCAGTGGGCGCTCCTCATTGTTTGATTTGATCAAGCTTAATAACCTTGATTGTCCTCAACATGTCTCTGCATGAAGGACCAAAAACGGATTTGGTAGATCGATAGATAATCTCCACGGGATGATAGATAATCTCCTTCCAGCCACATGATTATACAATTGGTCAAAAAACGAGCCGTTAGACAGAAGGATACCACAATGAGTGTGGAGAAGAGCCCGCCCTATTTCCACGAATTGTTAAGTTGACCATTTCACTCTCCAATCCAAATCGCTTAAATTGGGTGTCCTGGTGGTTCCTCCCCTTCCCATCATGTATTGGTTCATATAGTACTATAATATTGTATATGCATATGCTATCATTTTGTGAAGTATATACGGTGACATTTGATGCTAAAGTTACTTACCCAACTGATAACCATCTTCCGTCTTGTCTTTTGTTGGCCTAAGGTCTGCCATCTTAGGTGAAGCTTCTGGGGAAGATCATTTTTTATTCAGCCGCTGGATGCCAGTCAGACGCTTTTTGGGCCGCAACTCCGTGGTGGATAGACGCTCGGAGGCGAAGTATTTCCTCCGAATTGACAACATTGCCCAGGCTACGCCACCTAGCTGTGTCCATGTTTAACCTGGTAGTCGTTTCTTATCATATGACTCGTAGAGGCGTGAGGTAGGGACTTGCCGGCGCCGGTGGTGTAGTGGTAAGCCTGACTGCTTTCTCACCCCAGTGGGTCTGGGTTCAATCCCAGCCGAGGTCGATGGGATTTTTCTGAGGCATACACATTTCTGGTCACGTCTTCCTTCGGAAGGGAAGTGAAGCCGTTGGTCCCGGCCCATGTGTGTTGAATGGGTGCGATATCCTGCGCATCCATCCGTCAATGGATGGCAATCGATGTCCTTCGGTGATTGGCACTAGATTGCGAAACAGAGACCGACGTTAAATAAAGGAAATAAGAAAGAAAGAAAGAAAGAAAGAAAGAAAGAAAGAAAGAGGCAGAGACTTGTGAGAACCGGAGCTAGGAATCACTCTTCTTTCAGGTTGTCAACTCACCATATTGTCCCCTTCAAAAAATTCCTGTGAATCGATACCGTAACAGAATAATAACGAGAGGTTCAACAAAACACGTGGATTTCGATATTTTTCGTGTGGCGCAACAAACGCTGCAGAAAAACGTCTCTATATCGAAAGAAAAAAAGCATCAAACTTCATCAAAATTTGTAATGTTTGCTTGATACAAGTTCATCCTGGAAAACCACATAAATGCACCTAATCTCAAAATATTTCGGTTATGGCGGAATGACATAAGCCATTCATGCGCCACATGCTTGAATTTCATAATGCGCATTATGAAAGTTGGAAGAGTGTTTATTTAAAAAAAAATCATAAGGAACGTTACAATATTCAGACCCAAAATTCAAGATGACAGTAATTATTGAAGACGGTACCGGACTAATACAAGTCGAAGCTATGTAATATTTTTGGTAGCGGGAATTATCTGAAAAGTCACCATTAATAAGGCAGGAGCTGCCAGACTCATGAGTGTGGTAGCTATAAGATTTGCTAGCAGCAGCCGTCCAAGCAAGAAGAGCAGCGTATCAAAATTTTGCTCGCGCATCGCGAAAATCCAAGCTACTCACACGCAAAGTTGGCAAAATCGCTAAAAGTTGCCAAATCAACCGTTACAAATGTAATTAAAGTGTTTGGGGAACGTTTGTCGACAGCCAGGAAGTCTAGATCGGGGGAAAATCGAAAACCGGAAGCCGCTGAGACGACAAAGAGAGTTGCCGGTAGTTTCAAGCGAAACCCTAACCTCTCTCTCCGAGATGCCGCAAATAAGCTGGGTGTATCGTCTACAACCGTGCATCGAGCCAAAAAACGAGCCGGACTATCGACTTACAAGAAGGTAGTGACTCCAAATCGCGATGATAAACAAAATACGACGGCCAAAGCGCGATCCCGGAGGCTGTACACGACGATGCTGACGAAGTTTGACTGCGTGGTAATGGGCGATGAAACCTACGTCAAAGCCGACTACAAGCAGCTTCCGGGACAGGAGTTTTATACGGCAAAAGGAAGGGGAAAGGTAGCAGATGTTTTCAAGCACATGAAACTGTCAAAGTTCGCAAAGAAATATCTGGTTTGGCAAGCCATCTGTACCTGTGGCTTGAAAAGCAGCATTTTCATAGCTTCCGGGACTGTCAACCAAGAAATTTACGTGAAAGAGTGTTTGAATAAACGTCTGCTGCCTTTCCTGAAGAAACACGGTTGTTCCGTACTGTTTTGGCCGGATTTGGCATCTTGCCATTACGGTAAAAAGGCCATGGAGTGGTACGCCGCCAACAACGTGCAGGTGGTTCCCAAGGACAAGAACCCTCCCAACACGCCAGAGCTCCGCCCAATTGAGAAATACTGGGCTATTGTCAAGCGGAACCTAAAGAAGACCAAAAAAAACTGCTAAGGGCGAGCAACAGTTCAAGGCAAACTGGCTTTCTGCGGCGAAGAAGGTGGACAAGGTGGCTGTACAAAATCTGATGGGAGGGGTCAAGCGTAAGGCCCGGCAATTCGGATTTGGAAAAGCGGAAGCCTAACTGAATATTTTTCCTGAATTTTATACTAATTGAACTTGAAAAAGAAATTTAATTTGATTTTTTAAATAAACGATTTCACCGATTTACACGCGTTTTCCCTTGACCAAATTTTGACCGTATCACCCTTTAGGTGCAGGATATTAAAGAACTCAAAGAAGTCGACTCTATTTGCTTATGGTATAATGTTGTTCAAGTGAAGGCTTTGATTTGTACTTTATTGGAATTTCGATTCAAGGCTTTGCATTATAAGCACAAGCTATTTTTTCAAGATGAGTGAGTGATGGCTTGAAATCTTATGGTTTGTGTAATCGACGGATTTACACTTCCACAGCTGGTGTCACTCAGCCTGATCAAAAATAATAAATTTATTCTATGTAATGCTACTATATTTGGTCAGCCAGAGCCGTATAAACTAGAAGTTTGAATCCTGAAGGATTGAAGTTACACTAATTATTGGATAGTGTGTGCACCTGTAATATTATCATCGATCAAAGGGTCAAAAATCATGCATTTGTGTACTAAACGGAAGTTGATGCTACACAGCAGATAGCTGGTATCTTTATTTGGAATTGAATTGTTGTTTCATATTTCTGGCAGTCATACGAGTCCTTCGGAATCCGTAACCGCTTCAAGTTTTCTCATGGCTTTTTGTGGCGGCCACTTAAGTTGCACTATAGCCATCTACTTTGCATTTTTTTTTTCGGATATAATTACGTGTAAATTCGTTTAATTTTATATCATCGCACAAAGATGAACTCAAAACTCGCAAAAAATCGACTTGTTATTTTTTTAAGTAATCTAAGAAAAACTTGATTTTCTTGTTTTTATATACCTTTTCCAACTTTTGGGGTGATCCATAAATTATGGAACGGACAGGGAGAGAGTGGGAGTCTCAACATTTCTTACAGCTTCTTACAAATGAGAGAGGTTGGTTGACATTTTCATACATACAATTGAGTAGGGGGAAAATTACATTAAATACATTAAATGAGCCAATCGATGTGAAAATTTTCTCAACTGAACATTTAACAATTTTCCGAAAAATTTTAAATCTGAGGAAAGGTTGTTAACTGAAAAATGTACAGAGTGTAATAAGGGAGGAACGGATTTCATTATCGCTCAAAAAACCTTACATAATGTGTGGATGGCCTCTTTTTAGAAAAATAAAAGCGTGCCGAAACAAATAATGCAGACCGGTAAACTTCAGTTTCCTTTTCATAAAAAAACACTGCTCGAAAATTACGTAATAATGAAAGTTTTAGCATGTAACAGATGTTGGGGGCTCGAATGTTATAGTGATTGTTTGCGTTGATTAACATTTTTTGCTAATAGTTTCATTTATTTATTTGCTTATTGCTTTATTGTTTGACAGATTTTATTTTATGAAAGAATATGAAATTTATTTTATTTTTGAATCAGATATAATTTATTTTATTTTTGAATAAAATAAATGTATAGGGTAGGTGTACTGGCTCACCTACTTTAGGTCCATAAAATACTTTTTCAAATTAGATTTTCACAAGGGACTGGTACGCCAACATCTTTTCGTAGGCAGCATAAAAAAGTGAAAACAAATCAATCAAAGCTAGACCCAAGCGTAGGTTCGCGGTTATGCTCCCTATTGTGATTAGTAGATAGAAAGATGCAACTTCCCTGGTTTTTCAGCAGTTTTGCGTTCAATGTGCTTCCAATCAGCTCAAAATGAATATTAAAATGAAATATTGGTACTGAATAAAAAAAAAGCTGAATTGGTTTAAAAAAAGCTACACAAGCACTTTAGCCCTTTGTTATTGCTTGGAAAGTATTTATTTTAATGTATTTAAGTATTTATTAGTATTTATTTATTAATATTTTGATGTGTTGATTAGAATTAAGGTTTGTGGCTTAGGGGTGGACTGTTAATAAAATAGGGTGATGGTATGTGTTTTTTGGGCACCCACTGATATAACGACGGTGCGGCTTCTACCAGCCTGTCAGAACATCTTTTCGGTGATCGTCTCTCAACAGTGAGAACCTCACATTAGAGCGCCAAAAAAGCACCTGGGCACATTATGTAGAGTGAGCACTGACCATCCCATTGATGAATTAATTTGTTTTGACCATAATTTTGAGTTTTAAGAACGCATCTTCATGCTAAAGTCTAACCGATCGGAATCGAATGAAACCAAAAATTAATCACAGACACAAACACACCCACATCTAAAGAGAAATATTATTGTACTGAAAATTCTGACCCGCAATGTTCATAATCAGTATGCTGTTGGTAAGACTGACAGCCATATGCAATCCTCCGGAAATAAATATAATGAATTTATTTTTCAATTTATTTTTGTTTCACACCATATTAACATAAAAATATGAAATACTTATTACAACTGTAATTTTTTCTAATAGTATCAATTAAATTGATTTTGCGAAAATTATTTGTTTATTTTAACACTACAGATTTGTGACATCAATTTGTTAATTTTCAGAAGGCGCGTATATTTATTCGAAGTAAAATGTTCGTTTCACCATAAAACTTGAAGCGTTTGAAAAAAAAGGAATAGACATCAATTCTTTGAAGTCATTAATTTCATATGTTTATTCTAATTACTTTTTTTACGATTCTCATCTACGATTTTTCAGTCCAAATAAAAACAGCAGTATTTTTTTCCGCATAACCACACCAAAATATCCAATACATATATATGGTTAACTAAACTGTCGTTCATATGTTTCCGAAAACATCACTGTACTGTTTTAACGATGTTAGTTAAACATTACAGTTAAGTCAGTCAAAACCGCATTTGCAACTTGTGTCATTAACATATTATGTTATATGAAACTTATTTGCAACACCTTTTGCAACAAACATCTTCTCTCCCCCTTCTGTGCTTTTTAGGGTACAATGAAGTTTTATATGCGTTTCATTTAGTCACACTAAGGTTGTTGATACTCGCTGAGAAACAAATGTTGTTGCCTGGGACTGCTGGAAGACATTGTCGTACGTTATTAACAAAAAAAAAAAGAGTTTTACTAGATGCTGGTCTAAAAGAATATGCCCTTGCGATGCAAAATCTTGGTTCGGTTATCGAAAATGCTTTGGCATGGAACTTATTGTCAATCAATCGACGAATTTTGTGAAAGTTGGGATGCTTTAAGATTTTCAATAACTCCGAAGTTTCACATCATCAAATTCCACGTAACTGGATTTTGCTGTAATGCAAACAAAGGACTTGGACGATGTTCACAACAGACAATCGAAGCAATTTACCACGATTTCGCCAAAACATGGATGAATTATAAAGTTCCTGAAAGCCACAACAGCTATCAACAGAAGGATACCTCAATGAGTGTGGAAAAGAGTCCGTTCTTTTTCCACGAGATGTTAACAACAGGGAGTTGACAGTTTCACTCTCCTCATCCAAATCGCTTCAATCGGGTGCCCTGATGGTCCGTCCCAATCCCAGCATTGTTTTGTAAAGGGGAAATGGCTCTAATATTGGCCTATGGATCTAAGATTGGGCCCATCGCTAAAAATCTACTATTAATCAATTTTATATAGATGAACGCGTCATTGGGAAGGTAATAATGGATATATTTGGTCGCTAATGAAAATTTAGTCGATTTCTGAATATATATATATGGGCCCAAATTAGGGGCATTTAGGCCGAAATTATATCCATTTCCCCTATATGATCAATAATATAATTTAAAACGGTTTCACCAACTTTCGCTGTTTCTTCACCCTTCTGTCCGATTTTTGTGCTTGTTTGTGAACTCGTTGTCTTTCTTTGCATCACAGCTAGTTCCATGTTATTTCTGATCTGACGTTTTTGACGTCTATTATCTTTGTATGATGATCTTGAGTTCCTAGTTGCGTCTTATAAAACCGTAACACCAATGCGGAAAATGCACAGTGTCTCCGGGTATTTTCTTAACCAGCATCACTCCATTGTCGTATCGCATGTGCTCCATTTTGCAGTTCTTCTTTCATATTTTCTTTGTTGGCTCCATGGTACCGAAAAAGATATAGATATATACATTGTTAGCATTGATGTGATATAACCACAACGGGATGGCCGATCAGAATGGTTCAACGGATGTGAAATGAGAACACATTTAAATTTAACACGATTTTAAGTATTTCAATGCAACATTACATTTGTTCACTAACAATTAACACATTTTTCCATATGTTATCATAACTATTTTCTAGACGAATTTACTGGTGTTTTATACAATTAGTATCAATGTTCCGTCATATCGTATCTTCAAGTGATCTTCGCAAGCGCCACATTTGATTCAGGCTCTTTGGAACTACATGTGATGAAATATGAAACGCACCTTTTAAAGTGAAAAGCGTCTGCTTCCTGTGTTGAAGCAACATGAGGGCCCTACGATCTTCTGGCCGGATCAAGCTTCGTTGCTAGTCATCTCACTATGATCGACAATATTCTTCGTTGAGTTCATACTGAGCATTGATTCTGAGAACGTGGCAACCATCCCCGGTGCAGAACATAGCAAGGATCCTAGCTAGTGTTTCACCTCGATTTGGAGTATTGCTCAGAATTTGCTTGTTACTTTCTGAATGTGAATTTTCAATCTGGACATTTTGATATTCACAGCATTTGGTTGATCCGTTTTTTACCTTTCCATTTAAAGCAGCCCAGCGGAGGATTGCGTTGCTTGACTCTTTTCATGAATCATTAAATGTGCTGGATATATGCACGTATGCGAAATTGTCGGCAGCAACGAGACGCTTAGTAATGATTCGCGACTTTTTGGCAGGGTTTCTATTGAGAAAGAGCTCTTTACCTCCTGCAGCCGTTGAATGTTTCGCCTGGCAGCGTCGCATCAAATTCCTAGAATCTGAAAATATACACGCCCACTGTCGGGATCAATGGTGTCATCAATAATATTCATAGCCGATGATCCTGCAGCACTCCTGCGCTATGTCCACAAAACTTTAAGCATCTTCTTTTGACGAAGAAGGATACTCGGAACCACTGTTTTCATCGTTAGATATCCACTAAGCACAACAAAACGACAACCGAAACGATGAGGAAAAACATGTTGCTGAATGAAGAAAAACAACAGTCAGCGGCAATCTCAACCTGTACCAAACAATTTTCCGGACTTCTTTGTCTGTCAAAGTGAATTCACGAATCAAAGCATTTCAACAGGGGTTTCGTCAGTTAGCATCGAAAAATGTAGCACGTTAGTTGTCACGTGATATTAATGAAATGATGCAACACTGTGAGCTTTCATTCCCAGAAGGCTTTGTCTGAACTTGCTGAATTTTTAAAAAGATGGAAATTTTCTATACTGTTTCACCATTTATTATTGAATAATATGATCGACCAAACATTTAGAATGTCCATAAACTGTATACATCACCGTTAAGACATTAATGGAGAGTAAGTAATGAATCAACAGTAAGGCAAATATAGATAAAAGGTTTGCTTTAAAAAAAAAAACTTCCATCGTAAGATGAAAGTAATGATGATGCCAGGGACGGTTGCAGCGTGTTTCATCTCAAACCAACAATAAATTGTACAATAGAGAATCATCAGTGAATAAACAACGTTATTCAAATAGAAATAGCCTGTTGCTGTGAATAGAAATTCGTGAAATGCAATATTACATAGACTATCGCAATACAGCATCCCCCGTTTGCCATCAAAGCACGTTTTATGCAAAGACGTTGCTTTTGAAATGAAGACGCAGAACGTAACGTTAATTAAATTCTATTGTCTCCTTATGTTGTTCGTCAGAGCAACTGCAATGTTTATGCCTATTAGAGCTGTTCAAATGAATAATTTTTTATGCAATAGCTGCTGCACAGTTGATTTAAAATCAAGTAGTGCAAATTGCTCCAAACATTTAGACTTTTTGTTTTTTTTACGTAGGATTACGTCTTTCGGCAACATATTGGGGATGCAATTTAAAAAAACCAAAATCGACCGCATTACGAAAAGAGGTCAGGCTTTGACCACCTATAACTCTGTCAATAGCAGATGTATTTTAATTCTAAACAAGCCAAACGATTAGAAATGTATCTACCAATCTGAACACTATATTAATTTTCACTAGGTCACTATTGAAAAATACTCAATTGTCCAACTGTTGCAATGGTGTTCAAAATTATCACCGATTGCCTGTAAAAACCGCTTTCCCTAACGCAGATTTTAAAATCGAATTTGATCCTGTCTCACTTAACGGTGCTCATTCAATCAACGTGTGTGGTGGTGTCCGGTCGCCGGTATCAGCAGCAGCAGCATCCGCAGCAGCAGTGCTTTCGGTGGGTGGCGTTGAACA
Source organism: Ochlerotatus camptorhynchus (assembly GCF_037179485.1). Classification (NCBI taxonomy): domain Eukaryota; kingdom Metazoa; phylum Arthropoda; class Insecta; order Diptera; family Culicidae; genus Ochlerotatus; species Ochlerotatus camptorhynchus. The sequence continues at coordinate 1,305,750 of NW_027040741.1, forward strand.
TTGTTATCCAGTACACAACGAAAGGCAGCCTGCAAGAAGCGAGCTGCAGAGCCCACATGAGCATCCATAGAAGGAGGAAGAAGCCGCACCGCTATGGATCGAAATCAGTTTCTTCGTGAGTCGCTGTGGGTCATCTATGCCAAGCGCGTCACACTCTAATAGCTTAGCATTACTCAACCATCACGACAAAACGGTCTTTTTGAAGACCACTATAAATTTGATAAAGAGTATTTTTGAACATTGTTCAAGGTCATCAATCGGCTGTCAGTTTCCATGTGTTAAAATCTAACATACCATATATTTTTAAGGCAACATTGGCAATGCAATTTCAGAATCAAAAGTCGGTCACGGCATGAAAGTGATCTGATTTTGATCCAGAGATGGCGGATTTTAATTCTGAATACGCAAATCGATAGGAAATTTTTCTACAAATCTGTAAAAATTAAAGATTTATCATTTTTCAAAATGTCACGATAGAAAATTGCACAAATGTGCAATTGTTGCTATGATCATAAAATGGTCACCGATTACCTGCGAAAAGCACTTTCCCTAACACAGATTTCAAAATTGAATTCCATCCGGTCTCAACAAACGCTGTTCATTCAATCACCGCGTGTGGTGAGTGGTTGGTGTTCTCCAGTACACTACGAAAGGCTCCCCGCAAGCAGCTAGCTATCAAGGCTGCCCTCAACCGCTGATCGGATTCAGTTGCTCGTCGTGATTCTGTGATTGATGTGTTTTCCCTAATACATATTTCATTTTCACACCGCTATCATCTCCAAGAACATCGAGGACAAATTTCTACAGCATTGTTCTAAACTGGCTTTTAAGCTTCCAACCCATCGGTCCATTTTAGGACCACAAATGACTGATAAAAGAGTTAACTAAAGAGTTAGAGCTTGTATCCAAGACATACCATCCAGGATTGGCTTGTATTATATGGACATCGACAGAGCACCTCACAAACAGAACTCTCAAATTGCTTCCGACTTTCAACCTATCGAATTTTATCTCTGATAACGAGTTAAGGAATCAATTTAATAGGGGAAATGGATGTAATGTTGGCCTAACTGCCCCTAATTTTGGCCCATACATAAATTCAGCAATCGACTAAATTTTAAATAGCGACCAAAAATATCCATTAGTACCGTCTCAATGACGCATGCATCTAGATAAAATTGATAAATAGCTGATTTTAAGCGATGGTCCTAAACTTTGATACATAGGCCAACATTAGAGTCATTCTTTTATATGCTTTACTTTTGCTGTGACATGAAAACTACCTTCCGTAATCCTACATCAAATGTACGGTCGTGTCTTAGATACAACCTCTTACTTTTTTCCTTGATTTGTTTCCGTCGAACTTGTTTTCCGTGCTGAGCACCAATGGTACTGACGCCAAGGAGGCAGCTCCCACATCTGGACCCTACCTATCGACCCATCAACTCATGAACCGGGACCAACGGCTTTACTTCCCATCCGAAGGAAGGCGTGATCAGAGATGTTATGCCTCAGAACATCCCGGCGTCGCCGACTGGGATTGAACCCAGGCCTGCTGGGTGAGAGGTAATCACGCGTACCACTACACCACCGGCGCCGCTGGACTTTTTGTTAGTACTGACCCTTTGTAGAACAGAAAAAAAAACGATCGATACACTGCTATGTATGTCATGTTGCATATTTTTTTTATTGGCCATAGTTCAATGTATCGTAAAGTAAAGCTTGATCCTTTGATGATTCGGAAGAACTAATGTAGGAAAATTAATATGACAATGGTATGAATGTAAGCCTCAACATTCATGAATCCTCAAGACTAAGTATTTATAAGTTGCCGTTTTACACTTGAATGAAGATTTGCATTCTCTTAGCAGACGGTTGAAGTATTAGCAATTGAGATTGAATTCAAGTAAAACTAAATTCATGGTAATTTCGAGGAATCGAGTAAATGAGAACTTCTCCGTTGTAATTGATGATGCGGCTATTAATCGCGTTCGGGATATTAAATATCTTGGTGTGATTATTGATGATAAACTTAAGTTCAACTCTCACAATGGCAATTTTTTCAAGAAAATTGCCAAGAGGTATGGAATTCGATTGAAAAACGTTTGAACTATTACCTGTAAAATACACTTCCTCAAAAAAAAAAACCTGTAAAATACACTTCCTTAAAAATAAAGTTGATCAAGCAAAACATGTATATTTGACTATGGTGTTCATTTTAAAAGAAGTTAACAATTTGCTAACTCGATATGTGTGTGATCGAATTGAAAGAGAAAGTGACTTTCGTAGATTTAATACTAGAAACGCTGATGAAATAACCACATTGCTTGACCTGTGCTTCACAAAATTTATTATTTTTTTTAAGGAATACATGTTTTCAATTCGATGTCTTGTCACATTAAACGTGCAACTACACTCACACATTGCATTTAAAACGTTAAAGCTGTCTTTTGAACAGTTATCTAATGAATTTCTTTTTATAAATGGACAAATTATGAATCTTGACGAAGTTTGTTACTGATTATTTTGTATGGATATAGGTCATATGGACTTTTTAATAAATATCCCTCATCATCCCTCTCCAACGGGGGAGTTTGGTAAAGAGAGATGCTTAACCCGATTCATACCTTCTTCAAAGTTGTCCTTACTCGCTTTCTACTCTCTTTATACAATTTTCACACTGCCGTACTCTAACGGAACTATCAACTCTACACTTTCACCTATCGTACAAAATGACTTCTTTAAGTCTGTTATTTGAAACTTGGCATCTTCAACTATGTTAAAAAGTTGAAACGGTTTTACCAAAGGTGAACTTCAAGACCCTCTGAAAAAATATAAACCAGAGGTTTTTGCATCAACGTTTCATGAAAGCATCTTCCATCATATCTAGCCGAGGATTCTTGTTCACTACCCGAGCAAAGTCGGTTAACAAAATGAAAGCAAATCGATATTAAAGTGTGCAGTTCCTATCATAATGAAAACTCATTTTGATTTCAAATGTTGCGACATAAGTCTGATATCATATTGTGCTTTCATTATGCAGTCAAGACGTTTTAAATGAAAGCAACTTAACTTGAAGTTCTGCTGTTTACGTCTTGTTTAAAATTTAATTGAAATTCATCTGAACTAATGATTATCGTTTAACTGATTTGTTTAGCACATTTTAGGTCATTCGTGACTTGCCCACGGTGAGATTGGAGCCTAAGTCTTTCAGCTTGAGAAACATGAACGGTAACCATTTACTCTAGGCCCGTATTCAGTTAAACATTATGAATGCAAAATCAGTAATCAAATTGATTTCATTGAAAGCAGGATTAGTATTCCGTTTGCTTCAACAGTGTAAAATTTTGCTCTCATTTTTGCTGTGTTAACCGTTAAGTCAACCAAAATGAGATCAACTGGAGTATTCAAAATAAGATACATCATAACAGCAAATTTTGATTTCAATTTGATCTTCAGCTTTGCTCGGGTATACAAAACATCGTATAACTATAGTCAAAAGGTACAACACAATAAACACTTTATATTCCGCTGTCCAATGAGCTTCCTCCATCAGAATGGGTTCCGCTCGCAGTGGTTTCGTTGTATGGCAGTATCGCCAACGGGGGGCAGAGTGCTTACATTGCAGCAATGAACGCAAAACGTGGTCAGCACTCACATACTCATCACGAGTTCATTTTCCCAAGCTTTGAAAGACGATTAGTCAACACACGGGCCTCCTGACCTCAACGTCCATTTTCCGGTTCCAGTCTGCTCCGATTTCTTATTTTTTTGTTAACATTATTTCAATCAACTATATATAACTATATAAAATAATTGAAAATCAAATCAATGAAATTCACACTCATGGCTAAAATTCATAAGTGTTTCTTATGGAATTCTTACGTTCTTTTACCGGCGTGTAGATTACAGCAGTTTTACCAGAATATTCGTATCTACATTCTACTAAAACATGTTTATGCATGTATTAAATAACCTTTCGTGGACTTAACCAATCCCATATCAATACAAGTAATATATATTGGTTAAATTAACATAGTGTTACCACAAAAGGCTTACCACAGACTGTCTGTGGGTAATACATTTCTGTGATGCCATACATTTCAACATTAGAAAACATTAAAATTTATCGGATAGAAATTTTTAACGATCAATTTGAGCTGCAAATCAGCTAATGCATGTAAATATGGTATTTGCAGCTAAAAATAATCATATTCAGCTTAAAATCAGCTAAATGTTTTTTAGGTTAGTTTGATCGTGAAAAAAATGATTGTAGATACGATACCTCAACCTTGCTTTTCTATAGTGCAAACAATAGATTCTATTGTTTTTGATAGCGTGGAGTTTGTTATGGGCACACACCACTATTTTTCGGCTGTTTTCCAACCAAATGAATTGTTTTTTTGTTTTTAATTGAGAATGTGACGATCATCATTTCAATTTGCATGGGGTTTAAAATGTGGGGCAAGTTGATATACTTCAAACATTTTGGAAAAACTCACTTATGATCAGGGTCTTCTATACCATTACACTAGCTAGCCATTAAACGATTTCCTAGTACAAAAAACCAGATAAAACACAAAAGTTCAATTAATTTGAGAAGATTTAATTGCAGATACAAAAAAAAATGATGTAAATTTCATAGCAAATCAAAATAAATAAAAAAGTAAGAGGCACGTTACGCTGTTTAAAAGTATCTGTTTTGAGAATCATAGGATAGCGGCGCCGGTGGTGCTGTGGTAAGCGTGATTGCTTCTCACCCCAGTAGGCCTGGGTTCAATCCCAGTCGGTGCCGCCGGGATGTTGTGAGCCATACATCTCTGATCACGAAGTAATGCCGTTGGTCCCCGTCTAATGAGTTCATGGGTCGACAGGTAGGGTCCAGGTGTGGGAGCTGCCTCCCTGGTTTTCGGTAGCATTGGTGCTCAGCACGGAAAACAAGTTCGACGGAAAACAAATCAAAGGAAAAAAAGTCATAGGATGCGTTTAGCTTTGTATTATACTGTTAAACATAATTACAGTCATTATTCATTTCCGCCAATAGTTAGGATATCCGTTTCAACCTACCCCGCGTTTCAACATGCCCCGGTGTATCTTACAAACATTTTATATGTTTGTTACATTTGGCTGGGATGCCCTCAATGGGATCCTAAGAAGTGAGATATCTTCCATTTTTGTAATTCTGCTGCAAATAACACGAAGCCTTCTTCCTTTAGTGTAAATGCCAGTTAAATCGGTGAACAAATGGCAACTCTGAGGCAAATCACGTACAAATGTTATTCAATATCAGCCCAAGAATGCTACCCTGAGGAACTCCAGCTCTAACAGGTAGTCGATCCGATTGAGAATTCTGATAATTTACCTACAGAATTCTGTCAGTTAAATAATATTGAACTAATTTCATAGTATAGAGTGGAAAATTAAACTTTTTCCATTTGGCAATTAAACCTTCTTGCCAAACACTGTACACTGAAACCTCCATTTACGAACCAAAACGGGGGTTCGTAAATCGAATTAGTGCGTAAAAAAAAACCTCGTTATTTGGGATTTACTTCGTAAAAAGAAAACTCGTTATTTGGGATTTACTTCGTAAAAAGAGGTTTTTCAAAATATTGTCAAATACCCCACAATATGGGTATTTTTGGAATCGGAGTGATGTGTAGGGACCGGAAATCGATGTCTGACGCCATTTTGAAAACCAAGATGGCGGCTTCCGGTTACAGAAAAACTTGGACATTCTGCCAGATACCCCACAATATGGGTATTTTTGGAATCGGAGTGACGTGTAGAGACCGGAAATCAATGTCTGACGCCATTTTGAAATCCAAGATGGCGGCTTCCGGTTACATAAAAACAGAAAAATAATGTTAAATAACCCCACAATATGGGTATTTTTGGAATCAGGGTGACGTGTAGAGACCGGAAATCGTTGTCTGACGCCATTTTGAAATCCAAGATGGCGGCTTCCGGTTACAGAAAAACTTGGAAATTCTGCCAAATACCCCGCAATATGGGTATTTTTGGAATCGGAGTGACGTGTAGGGACCGGAAATCGATGTCTGTCGCCATTTTAAAATCCAAGATGGCGGCTTCCGGTTACAGAAAAACTTGGAAATTCTGTCAAATACCCCGCAATATGGGTATTTTTGGAATCGGAGTGACGTGTAGGGACCGGAAATCGATGTCTGTCGCCATTTTAAAATCCAAGATGGCGGCTTACGGTTACAGAAAAACTTGGACATTCTGCCAGATACCCACCAATATGGGTATTTTTGGAATCGGAGTGACGTGTAGGGACCGGAAATCAATGTCTGTCGCCATTTTAAAATCCAAGATGGCGGCTTCCGGTTACAGAAAAACTTGGAAATTCTGCCAAATACCCCGCAATATGGGTATTTTTGGAATCGGAGTGACGTGTAGGGACCGGAAATCAGTATCTGACGCCATTTTGAAATCCAAGATGGCGGCTTCCGGTTACATAAAAACAGAAAAATAATGTTAAATAACCCCACAATATGGGTATTTTTGGAATCGGAGTGAAGTGTAGAGACCGGAAATCAATGTCTGACGCCATTTTGAAATCCAAGATGGTGGCTTCCGGTAAAAGAAAAGCTTGGAAACTCTGTCATGCCCCACAATATGTGTTTTTTTTAATTGGAGTGACGTGTAAGCAGTGATGGAAAAGTTCGCAAAAAATCACTATGACTCGCGAACTTTTCCCCATCTTTTCAAAATGGCGTCAGATATTGATTTCCGGTCTCTACACGTCACCCTGATTCCAAAGTACCCATATTGTGGGGTATATGACAGAATTTCCAAGTTTTTATGTAACCGGAAGCCGCCATCTTGGAATTCAAAATGGCGTCAGACATCGATTTCCGGTCCCTACACATCACTCCGATTCCAAAAATACCCATATTGTGAGGTATTTGACAGAATTTCCAAGTTATTATGATACCGGAAGCCGCCATCTTGGATTTCAAAATGGCGTCAGACATCAATTTCTGGTCCCTACACGTCACTCTGATTCCAAAAATACCCATATTGTGGGGTATTTGGCAGAATGTCCAAGTTTTTCTGTAACCGGAAGCCACCATCTTGGATTTAAAAATGGCGTCAGACATTGATTTCCGGTCCCTACACATCACTCCGATTCCAAAAATACCCATATTGAGGGGTATTTGACAGAATTTCGAATTTATTATGTTACCGGAAGCCGCCATATTGGATTTCAAAATGGCGTCAGTTATTGATTTCCGGTTCCTACACGTCACCCTGATTCCAAAAATACCCATATTGTGGGGTATATGACATAATTTCCATGTTTTTATGCTACCGGAAGCCACCATATTGGATTTCAAAATGGCGTCAGACATTGATTTCCGGTCCCTACACGTCACTCCGATTCCAAAAATACCCATATTGTGGGGTATATGACAGAATTTCCATGTTTTTATGCTACCGGAAGCCGCCATATTGGATTTCAAAATGGCGTCAGACATTGATTTCCGGTCCCTACACGTCACTCCGATTCCAAAAATACCCATATTGTGGGGTATTTGACAGAAATTCGAAGTTATTATGTTACCGGAAGCCGCCATCTTGGATTTCAAAATGGCGACAGACATCGATTTCCGGTCCCTACACGTCACTCCGATTCCAACAATACCCATATTGTGGGGTATTTCACAGTATATCCCAGTTTCCCAAAATCACAAAAAAAAACTCGTTATTTGGAATTTACTTCGTAAAAAGAAAACTCGTTATTTGGGATTTACTTCGTAAAAAAAAACCTCGTTATTTGGGATTTACTACGTAAAAAGAGGGACGTAAATTGAATACTGCGTAAAAAAAGACTTCGTAAACGGAGGTTTCAGTGTATAGGGCTTCTTCTCAAAATTGATCTTACACTATCGAGGATTTTTTCTTATACATGGTGAATATACTTTTTTTTTTAATAGTGGCTGGTCTTTATTGGAGGAGGAGCATGAGCAGCATGCGCATGATTGACCACCCACGGTTCCTGCTCTGTTATTGCCAGACCAGCTGTGATTACACAGAGAACCAATAGACGATGCTTGGGACTAGCAATCATCCTCAATGTGTAAAAACTGGTGATCTCAAACTAGGCAATACCAGCGCTGGCCGTGCCCGAACATAGGTCAAGAAAAGAAGGAGTAGAAATGTGTTGACGTGATGTTCCACCAGGAATTACTGGGGTATTGGGAAATAGGGTTGGGTTTGCAGCAGGGTTCGTTTTGATAAACGATAAGCTGAATAGATGTTCTAATGATCATATAACGCAAAGGAGCTTGGGATTGAACCCATGGTCTTCTGCTCAGTAAGCAAAAACGTTTGCCACTCGGCAGACGAGCTCCTTTTAAATCATCGAGTTGCTGTTATTACCATGAAGTCATGTTAACAAATTAAAAGATTGACGAATCTTGAATGTGGATGGCCTTGAGTATAAACTCATGATGTTCTGCTCAGTAAGCAAAAATGGTTGCTCTAAGGCCACCAAGCCCCTCATGTCACATTATACCGTTAATCAAGTTGTTATAACTATTCAAATCCGGCACCGACGACAGCGAAAAGTTTTACAAAATACATGAAAAACAAGCGATCTACCATACATTTTTCATATGAAAGGACCGCGTTTTTTTCTGTTCAGTAAGCAAGCCACTGCATCCGATAAACTTTTAAATCCTAAAACTTAGAGCTACCAAAGAGTACTTCATTAAGTTCCAATTTCACGCGACTTCAGGTTCGATTTGCTCTTTACGCATGGTTCAGGCAATCATAACAAGCTTTAACCGACGTGACGATTGTTTAAGCCCTGGTTAAACTAGCTATTCAAATGAAATTACGTTCTCGAATTTCACTTGGTATGTAATGCACAACAGAAATACGCGATAATTCACAGAGTTTTAAAGGTTGAAGGTTAATTTTAAATATACTAACGGTACTACATACGGCGACTACGACGCTGAATACGACGGCGCCTAGGACAAGGACAACGGCGAATAGCCTCCGACACTGCCGAGAGACCAGCAGACGAGCACTTTTGCAATCCGTAAACTCGCAAAGTCGGCCACCGAATCACCACCAAAACTCGCGGCGGACACATTATCAGCACTTTCCCCAACTAATTTACCAACCGGACCGTGTTCAAACTCGCACACGGTGACGAGACTCTCGATTGAACTACACGTCGAGAGCGTAATATCCGAACACAGTGAACCGGTCACCCGGTAGGCAATGAAAATCACAAGCACACTTAAACACGTCTGGCTACAAAAAACACACCCGTACAAAGAAACGGATCCAATAAACGTCACTCTCGCGAAAGCAAACCTGTCGTCTTCAAACGGCAAAAAAAAAATGAACTCGGATGAGTAATTTTGTGATACGTAATTTTCACTGAAAATCAACCGGGAATGCACGAATTTCACCACACCCAACTGCAAAACACGTTCAGAAGCACTTTGGGTACACTTTCGGTATCAATTTCCGTCGAAAATACTTATTTTTTTGCAAAAAATAGTTACGAGCGAACCAACATGAACACCGACCGTGCCGAGCTCTTTCACTTTACAGCGCGTAAACTGAAATCAAAAATAATCACTCGCGATGCCACAAATTTCTGGTCCGGGAGTAAAAAAAAAAATCAAACAACGCAGATAGCGACATCTCTTCTGATGCTTGATGAATCACGTTTTATTTCTCGATTCTAAAACTCCCCGGAAAGCGAAAAAACCACCAATCAAACACGTATAACCGTCCGGGAGGCAGAGTTCCAGCGCTAATCTGGCAAATTCAGCCGAAAACTATTAACACTCCGAATACGGTGGGTAAACAACTTTACGCCGACTACGAAGCCTCCGAAAAACGTGTAACGGCAAGTTTGCAATGACATAACTTAGCAATTTCTTGATGAATTTCAAAAATTGTGGTACCTTTCGAATTCCTTGGGTGTGTAGATAATTTTGATTATAAAAAGATTGAAATAGAGTCGTCTACTTAAGTCGTTTTCTTAAAGTTGTGTTAGTAGGGTTTTGCAAGTGGCGCATGATCTGTCATTCAGATTAATGGGCACAAATATTCACAATTAGCCAGAATACAGTCATGGTTACTATATATGGATCCTGGAGACAACGGAACGGTCCTCGAAAAATCTGGAACATCTGTAAAAGTTGTCAATCCATGAACCTGATCCTAGAGCTCTACGGTTTTATTGAAAACATTAGGAGCTGTGATATAAAAAAATATTTGCGGTCGTACAATAAACATGTACCTGGACCCAAATTCATTCTTATATCACAGATCCTAATGTTAAAAAAACGCGGAGCTCTAGGATCAGTTTCATGGATTGTCCACTTTTACGGATGTTCCGGATCTTCCAGAGGACGGTCCCATGGCCATCCAGGTACATTTTTATTGTATGACCCCAATATTGTTTTATATCACAGTTCCTAATGTTTTCAAAAAAACCGCAGAACTTTAGGATCAGGTTCATGGATTGACAACTTTTACGGATGTTACGGATTTTTCGATGACCGTTCCGTTGTCTCCAGGATCCAACCATGACTGTATTTTGGCTAATTGTGAACATTTGTGCCCATTAATTTAAATTACAGATCTTGCGCCACTTGCAAAACCCTACTAACACACCTTTCAAAAAAACGTGTCACAACTCTTTTCGCTTTTTAAAAAAGTAGACAACTTTATTTTTAATTCTTTAAAATCAAAATCATTTACAAACCCTAGGAATTCTAAAGGTACCACAATTTTTGAAATTCATCAAGAAATAACTAAGTTATGTCATTGCAAACTTGCCGTTACACGTTTTTCGGAGGCATCGTATTCGGAGTGTTAGTGAACGCACGCACAAAACAGAGAACAAACTTAAAACACAACCGTACCCAAAGAGGTTCCTCTTTTAGTCTTTATTGGAGGAGCCTGTAGGAAGTTGCATTTATTTGCGTAAAACGCTCGATTTTCAATTTTTTACCTAGTGGACGAATGTTAGCAAAATTTGCAAAGTTTCAAGAAGCTATATTCATATTATTTCAAGAAAATAAGGTTTTTCAATAAAATGGCGTTTTTATTACATTGCTCTAACCTTTTGTAAACTCAACCAAATATGCCCAATACCGAGCCAATAATTGATAAACGTATGCTGAGTCAGCTGCCAAAGCTTCAGAAACGTATCTTTTTTACTTGTGCGTTAAGAGCAATTTTTCTAAAATTTAAGTGCGATAAATTTTGAGATACACTGTATGTTTAGAAGAGCAACTCCAGTTGAGCAACCTTCAGATTTGTTTGAACGAATCAAATTGGTAGCTCTTAAGAATTGATGAGTAGTTCAATGTCCATGGCAAAATCCAAACTGCTCATCTGCAAAAATTGAGTTCGTATTGATTTGCAGCATTATTCGATTCAAAATTATATTTTCAAAAAGATTACTTACTGACGAAAGCAAAATTATTGACGGTAGCCAGAAGCTCCAGCTGGAGTTTTAACCGGCTATAAAATTGGAACAACGTTTGCATTTTGCATACCAAATTAAAACACCTGCTAAAAAGTTTAACCAAGAAAGACAAGGTACACTTTGGGATTTTTTTGATGAGGATATAATAATTACATCAACACCTGGAACTTTCATATTTTGAAACATTTTAATTATAGTTTTTTACTTTGTCCAAACCAGTTCCCCAGGCACACTCAAATATTTTTCCCGAGAGAACTTATTCCGAGTTACCTGATTCTCAATAGAACTAGTAAGACTCAAACTGAAATTATGGGCACTCTCAACCTGCTGCACCTTAATTATTATGTTGTGCTCTGCTCTGCGAAACATTCAAAGGATATTGCTTGATATTGCGTACTCCTCGGGATAAAATTCTGTTTGACGTCATTTATATATGATTTTTTTAGAAACCCGCTGCTCACTTCACTGCTTTTACGGAGCCCATTTCGTCGTCGCTAAAAACAACGAAAACAAAAAGCTTCAGCTATCCTTTTGTCATTAAACTCTTCCTTCTTTGGTCAAACAACGTTTGATGTAACAGGTATTACACTGGTCCTTGAAACAAACAATTAATTTTATGCAATTAAGTACAATGAACTGGCGCGAAGCCCTTTGTACCATTGCTACAAAAGCACATCTAGCATTGTGGTTCGTGTTCACCATCCAACGACTTCAATTTCAGTATAGCCCCAATTTGCAGAATAAGTGAAGCGAAATGTCCGTTGCAGTTTCAGCCATATCTATCTACACCTTCCTCGGGCTTCACAGGATCTAACACATCATTTACAGGAATTCCACATATGAGAAAAGCTATCCATACCGGTGCTGTTCAGGGTGTGCTATTGTGGGATGAAGCCACTGATCGATTGCATCTAGGTATGTATCTGGGATGTGCGATGTGTATGACACAAGAATACACTTTAGAATATTAGTTAACGTTAAACGTTGTCACGGTTTGATAAAAATGCACGAAAAAACATGATATTTTTTCAAACTCGTGCACAGATAGTTTCTGGCATGGTACATATTAATGCAAACAATGCATATTAACCAATTTGGAAAAATTAATGAGGAAAATAACCGCTATCCCAAAATTAGTAAGCAGTATGAAAAGACTAATAAAAAAATGTCAACATCATCGAAATTCTGCCATGAAAAGCGTAATTTATTAATATCTAGCTCCTTCAGCATAATAGCTCAGACTCAGATCCATCTACCAAGTTACAAACTAGAAGAATGGAAAGAATTTCTCATATGTACGGTGCATTCAAAATGGTTGCCCTTGTTGATGATGCTGATGCTGAACAGCAAAATAATGCACCACACAAAGCATCTTGTGGTAAGCTGCTGGTTGTGTCGTATTTAGGTACAAAGGTTGCACTTTAGCACAGCCTTTCCTTTTATGTTTTTGCATGATTCTCAACGCTGTATCCTGTTTTGTAAGAAAACAAATCCAGCTCCCAAAGCATATCATCGGGATACGTTTTTGTGTACCCACAAGCAACTTCCGTGCATACATGAACCGACAATCTTCAAGCGAAACATATAAATACGAATTAGTTTCACCCTATTATGGTTGCGCTTACGTGTATGGAGAAAGGATTTTCATAGACAAGATAAACTGGAGACCATGGGCTTCGCCAGTCAAGTATAGAACAGGCATATTTAGTATTATCACTCAATGTAAACGAAATTCACAGCGCTAGAATGAAGTAATTGAGTTCGACTGCATTATTTTTTATTATCCATTTATTCATGAAGGCTAAATTGTGGTAGCTTTGTGGAGCCATAATTTAAAGAACATTAACAAGATTTCTTAACACATAGTTAGTAGAATGGGAGCCGAATACTCCAAATATTCGGGCTCTTCTCCCCACTCATTGTGGCATCTTCCTGTTTAGGGGCTTGTCTTTTTGACCAATTGGCTTATCAAGTTGCTGGAAGGAGATTCTTTACTGTTCCGTAGATGCGTATGGGCGACTTTGCTTATCGATCTACCCAATCCGTTTTTGGCCCTTCATACAGCGACATACTGGGACAATAAGTGGTTATTAAGCTTGATCATGACAAACAGAGAAGAGAGTCCACTGCTGTTGGACTTAGTTTCCGTGCTACAATGGGTGGTAAACCACTATCATCTATCATCCTAAAGCTACAACAAATTTAAACAGCACTTTTCAGTGCTTAATATACCTGTAAATTTTCTATCTGTTCGACACTTATTCCTCTTCGATCATTTTTTGTCACCATGGCGCCTAAGCGCAAAAGAAAGGGGCAATCTTTTGATCACCCTTCTGATGAAATTAATTTGAGTAATCAATTTGATTTTCCCACGGATGATGAGAATGCCATTGGAAACTCACAAAATTTTTGAAAAAAAAACACAAAAACCTAAAGAAGGCGGTAAAATTTTGATCACAAATTCAGAAAAAGCTCAGAAACTTGCTAAGCAATTCAAGAGTAACTAGTCCTATTGAGAATCAAGTTGCTCGGGATTATCTGAATATTTTCTCTCGGGAAAATATTTTTGATGCTTCCTGGAGGACTGATTTGGACGATGTAAGACCTATAGCTAAAAAGTTTCAAAATATGAAAGCTCTAGGTGATCATGGAATGTTTCTATATGCTCATCAAAAAAACTCCCAGATAGTACCTTGTCTTTCTTGGTAAAATTATTTAACAGATGTTTCCATTTGGCATACTTTCCTGATAAATGAAAAAATGCAAAAATTGTTCCAGCTGTTTGAAGCCTAATAAAAATCCAGCTGAAGCTTCTAGCTACCGTCCAATAAGTTTACTTTCTTCAATTAGTAAACTTTTTGAAAAGATAATTTTAAATTGAATGATGCTTCACATCAATACGGACTCAATTGCAGATGAGCAGTTTGGATTTTGCCATGGGCATTCAACTACTAATCAACTCTTAAGAGTTACCAATTTAATTCGTTCAAACAAATCTGAAGGCCACTCAACTGGAGTTGCTCTTCTTGACATATAAAAAGCATTCGACAGTGTTTGGCATGAACATTTGATTGCTAAATTGAAATAGATTAATTTCCACTCTATGTATGAAATTAGTTCAAAATTATTTAACTGACAGAACTCTGCAGGTGAATTCAAATCTGAACGATTACCTGTTAGAGCAAGAGTTCCTCGGGGTAGCATTCTTGGGCCTATATTTTATAACATTTTCACTTCACTGATTTGCCTCAGGGTTGCCAAAAATTTTTGTTCGCCAATGACACAGGCATTTCCACTAAAGAAAGAAGTCTTCGTGTTATTTGCAGCAGACTGCAGATATTTTCTCTTCTTATTTACAAAAATGGAAGATTGATCCCAACGCTTCTAAAACTCAACTTATAGTATTTCCAAATAAGCCTAAAGCTTCCTTTTTGAAACCTAGTAGTAGTAGTCACATATTCACTATGAACAGAGTTCCAATTTCCTGGTCAAGCCAAGTGAAATATCTTGGATTAGTACTAGACCAAAAATTAACGTTTAAAGATCACATTGAGGGGATTCAAGCCAAATATAGCAAATAAATAAATTGTTTATATCCTATTATAAACAGGAAAGTAGTAGTAACCTAATATTTAAACAAGTTTTTAGACCGGACATGCTTTACGCTGTGCCAATATGGTCTAGTTGTTGCACGACCAGGAAAAAAACACTTCAAAGGATTCAGAACAAAGTTGCCTACCTGGTACAGTACTACTGAGGTACATAGAATTTCGAATGTTGAGTGTTTAGAACAAATGTCCAACAAAATAATTAATAATTTCATGCAAAAATCGTTGCAATCCTCAGGTTGGACCACCATACTTCAGAATTGACATCGACACACTGGCCAGAAACGCCTCTTGCTTCTGCTGGGACCTGAGTTGTTCGGCATGATTCTAGCTATCTGATGGCCTACAAAGGCTTCTCACAGGCCAAAAGCTTCCGTGTGTCGTTTACGCGGTACAGATTTTCCATCGCCTCGCGATCTCGGTCTTCCTGCTGACGCTTCTTCCTTCGGAAAACCGAGTTTTGTCTGTTCCGCGCTTGTCTGTATCGCTCCACTTTCAATCTCGTGCGGTGTTGCAGCATTATCGCCCGTGCTGCATTCTTCTCCTCTACTAACAGTTTGAATTCGCCGTCAAACCAGTCATTTCTTCGGTCCGGGATTGAAGTACCTAGTGCCGCTGCAGCAGTACTACCTATGGCCAAATGGATGTCCCTCCAGCCATCTTCAAGAGAAGCTGCGCCAAGCTGCTCATCCGTGGGTAGTGCAACTTCAAGCTGCTGCGCGTAGTCCTGGGCAACTCCGGCGTCCCGTAGTTGCTTAATGTTGGGTCGCGGCGTTCGACTTCGACGTGTGTTAAGCACCGTTGAGAGTTTTGAGCGCATGCATACTGGAACTAGGTAGTGGTCCGAATCTATGTTCGCACTGCGGTACGTGCGGACGTTGATAATGTCGGAGAAGAATTTCCCGACGGTTAGAACGTGATCGATTTGGTTTTCTGTGTGTTGGTCAGGTGATCTCCAGGTGGCTTTGTGGATATCCTTGCGGGGGAAAAAGGTACTTCGAACTACCATACCCCGGGAGGCTGCAAAGTTCACGCATCGTTGGCCGTTGTCGTTCGATACGGCATGCAGGCTGTTTGGCCCGATTGCCGGTCTATACATTGCCTCCCGTCCTACCTGAGCGTTCATGTCACCGATGACGATTTTGACGTCCCGTTGCGAACAGCCGTCGTACACCTGCTCCAGCTGCGCATAGAACGCTTCTTTCTCGTCGTCGGGTCTCCCTTCGTGTGGGCAGTGCACGTTGATGATACTGTAGTTGAAGAAACGGCCCTTAATCCTCAATTTGCACATCCTCGCGTTGATCGGCTGCCAACCAATCACGCGTTGGCGCATCTTACCCAGCACTACAAAGCCGTTTCCCAGCTCGTTGGTGGTGCCACAGCTCTGGTAGAAAGTAGCCACTCGATGCCCGCTTTTCCATACCTTTTGTCCCGTCCAGCAAAGTTCCTGCAGTGCTACGACTTCGAAGTTGCGTGGTTGAAGTTCGTCATAGATTAACCTATCGAAATCCGGGAAACCGAGCGATTTGCAGTTCCATGTTCCGAGTTTCGAATCGTAGTCCTTATTTCGTCGCGTAGGTCTGTGCCGATTGTTCCGATCCGTATTTCTTTCTTGGGTATTTGAACAAAACATATTTGCACGGTTTTTGGGGGTGTCCTTAAACTTCTGATCGGTAGTGTATACAGTCATTTTAAAAAGCAAGTTTAGGAAGTTTGGGCAGGCCTGATCTAGGGGGTGTGAGCAACCGCACAGATAAAAATTCTGAATTTTAATTGTGATGAAAACATTCATTCACGTAAACTTGTATTTCATTTCATGCAACCGAGCAACTTGTAAACCATGTTGTTTACAAAGATGAGCTTTTGTATACAATATTTGCTATATTGCATGAAATGTTTCAGACCTTTACATGATTTATAATGTAAACTTATATGATATGTGATGCTCCATTTATGTGCATCATATTGAACAGAAATTTACACTACTTTTTCGAACTGTGTGCATATGAAAGTTCCGTTAATTTTGGCGATCACGAAACCTTCGTATGAGCTCGCAATCACTTCTTTGTATGGAGTATCTGCCCATAACTACACAATTCGAAAAAGTAGTGTACATTTCTTTTCAGTATGATGCACAGAAATGGAGCGTCATATCCCTAGCAGCACACTTGTCACTGAGCAATTGGGGTTACTTGTGTGCAACTTATTCCAGTCACAATAAAGTTACAAGAACTTATTTCGATTGATGTCATATAAGTTTACATTATTTAGCATTTAAAGTTCTGAGACATTTCAATGTAGCAAATATTGTACACATTGTTTACAAGTTGCTCGGTTGCGTGAAATAAAATACAAGTTTACGTGAAAGAATGTTTATACACAATTAAAATTCAGATTTTTTATCTGTGTAGTATTGCAGCCATTACCATTATCGGGAGGGACTGCGGTTTCGCAATGATTACAACGTCGCTTTTTCTTTCTGTTGTCGACTGCTACAAAAAGTTGCTGTGAAGTGTCGCAATTATTGAGGTTTATTTGGGTTACCTTCATTACTGTTGGCCTGCCAACCCGTCGTATCATCGTTTCCATCCTCTTTTTTGCAGAGCATGCACTTCGGTTGCTTCGTGCAGCCTTTTGAAATGTGACCGTTTTCCCCGCATTTCCTGCACATATCAGATCTTTCAGGACCATTGCAGTTCATCGCCTGGTGACCGAAACCAATGCACTTGAAGGATCGCTCCAGTTGCTTGGTAGCCCGAGGAGTGGCTTTCAGTGAACACACTGACCACCCAACCTTGAACTTGCCCGTCACCAACAGCTTGTTCGCTGCAACTGTCGAAAGCCGTATTACCACCGTTTGGATACCGCCGTACGCCTTCCTCATCTAGATTGGCATCGGGACATCTCCCAGATCGCAGTGTACTTCTAACGCACTTCTCAGCTCCTCTTCTGTAGTGATCTCGTCCAGATCGCTGGACTCGACCACTGTCTCCTTGGATAGAGCTCTTACGCTCGCGAGACTTTTCGATGAGCTCCTTGAATGGTGATACCCGTCACCATTTCCTTTATTGCCTTGTGGGCGTTGCTCTTATGCTTCATTGATCCTCCTCCTGACCTCCATCATTTTGGTCTTTACAAGCTGCAGTCCTTCTTGGGGTGTTCTTCTGCTGGATTTAGGTGTGAACATCTGGCTTAGCACAAGATCTAGCTCTCTTTGGAGTCCTTGCTGCTCAACTTGGGGCTTACTGTTGCTGCTGGAACTCGCAGTGGCCACTAGGTTCAACCATGGTGATCTTTGCAATATGTCGCTACTTGCGAACACGTTCGCGCATCCATTTTCACCGTGTGGCGTCTTGCCGTCGTCCTTTATATATATATTTATTTTCTTTTTCTTTTTCTTTGTTTGTTTTTTTTTCTCCGTTTTTCTCCATTATTGTGTGTGTCCTCCACCGGGCCGCTATCTCAAATCGTTGTATGTTGTCGCCTATCGTGACTCCACGGTTATCTATGCAAGCAGGGAGGCCATGCTAGGGTTGACACGGTTCTTCATTCAGAGCCAGATTGGCGAAAGTCAAGAATGTTACATCTGAGCCTACTTCTCACCAACCACCAATTGGTGACGAGTTTTGAACGTATCCGGAGGGCTTCCAAGGTTTTACCGGGACGGGGCAGCCGCACCATTAGCCCACTCGCCATTTCAAGAAGGAGCCATCCTTCGTATCTTAGGGAGCAGAATAGCACGGCTGTCAGCCCTGTAGCGTGGTATCCAATCCATTGTGCCATGTCGTGTCCAATATTCCATGCCGTGTCCAGTATACCGTAATTAGGATCTTACTGGCGTTGATCCCATTGTGCTGGTTGGCACTCCTGCAGGTTGACGAAGTATTTCCTCTATCGCCGTGCTATGGTTAACGCGCAGGACAGCATTGCCCAGGCTACACCGCGGGAAGGTGTGGGTAGGAACTTGTGAGGACCAGCTCACCATTTGTAATCCATGTGTGTTTTTGAGCAACCCCTGGACCAAATTGGACGCACGTCAACTGGAAGATATTGTGGTCCCATAGAACGCTATTGAATATTTTTAAAACCGATTTACTGGCTCCAGAGATATTTTTTTTTTTCCTTGATTTGTTTTCCGTCGATCTTGTTCTCCGTGCTGAGCACCAATGCTACCGACGCACACTGGGGCAGATCAGTGATTTTCTCGGAAAAAATTAATAACTTTTGAACAAAGCATCCAATCAGAATACTGTCTTCAGTAAAGTTGTTTGTATTAGTTAAGCGCTTCTTTTGAATAAATTAATTAGTTCGCAACTTGGTCGTAGAGATGGCGCGCGAATCTAACTTTTGAATAAAGCATCCTAGACGTATGGTGTTTTCAACAAAGTTTTTTATCTATTAAAATTAAGGAAAGTTGCAGAAGACATAAAACTTCCATAACCTTTAGTTTCGGAGATATAGGGTGTTTTGAAAAATATGATGCCAAAATTCTTATTTGTAATTTTTTTGTATATTTTCATATGTTTGCTCTGGTTTCTGCATTTATTCCAACGAAAACAAACTAGGTGCGAATTTTCATTGAACTATTTGTGGAATTTATAGTGGTATTAGTGAAATATTCTCGAAAAACATGATATTTTGCCTCTATTTAAGGTGGGTGGGATTCTCGAAAGGGCAGCTAAGGGCAGCTGGACTTTGTCTCTTTTGCTAGCTCATGTCATTGTCTAACATATACCAGAAAACTGAAGATATGATATTCGATGATTTTTTTAAATTTCACTTTATATATACCGATAAAAACATCCTTTACATTGAAATGAACTGTTTCACATAATGAAAAACATTATATAAATTTTTGACATGTCACCATTTTTAAATGCTGTGCTGAATTTTGAGATTGTTTACTTATTATGAGCTGCCAGCGAACCAGGGGCCTGGCTGGCGGCCATGTTTTTGATGCTATCATCTGCTTTTGACTCTCTGCTTACTACACGATTATCCGTCCCTTTCCACCATGTATACGTCAGCTCAATCAGCTGCATTACCCAGGTAAAGTTGTATATGTGACATCATCGTACAAGCTGTGTGCTGCCGTGCCAACGTGATCGTGTACAACGTACAATTATCGATTACTTTTTCGAAGAGACGTATCAGCTTTTGTAAACAATGCATTTGATCGTCGGTTTGGTGAAACTGGTAGCTCATTCACGCATACTAACACCACTATCATGCAGGAGAAAATTTCCCCTATCTGATGGTTGTGTTAGTATACGTGAGCAAGCTACCAGTTACGCCAAACCGACGATCAAATGCATTGTTTACAAAGCTGATACATCTCTTCGAAAAAGTAATCGAGAATTATTAATGTGCGTCAATGTTTCAGTAGTTGGTATCCATAAGCGTGAATTTTTTTCTCGTCTCAGTTCAGTGATCAATTTCCGGTGTTGAGCAATAATCCAGAAAGTTGCTATAATGGATTCACCTTAAATGTAAATTTTCAACAGTTGTTTATTCTATGCCATATGCTCAACATGCATGTCTCAAAATTAATTTTAGTAAAGATAATAGATCACACAAGCACATCAAACTATTTTTACAACCAGATCCATTAATAACAAGTCTGCGAAAAAGACCGAAGAAAAATGCAGCCCAATTAATAAAAAAAATTAGCGAGGTATTGGCATTATTACAACCACCGGATTCATATGACAAATAGTGACAATTAAGGACAACTGATTTTTAAATACTTCACCTTAAGAGATAGTTCAATCTTTAAACCATTACTGCTTTTGCAATTTAAAAAGTTTAACGAATAAAAATTATACATAACTGACAGGTTTCCTTATTAGTAGAGATATTTGTAACGGCTTACAAAAGGTGAAATTAAAAAAAATCATCGAATATCATGTCTTCAGTTTTCTGGTATATGTTAGACAATGACATGAGCTAGCAAAAGAGACAAAGTCCAGCTGCCCTTAGCTGCCCCTACGAGAATCCCACCCACCTAAAATAGAGGCAAAATATAATGTTTTTCGAGAATATTTCACTAAAACCACTATAAATTCCACAAATAGTTCAATGAAAATTCGCACCTAGTTTGTTTTCGTTGGAATAAATGCAGAAACCAGAGCAAACATATGAAAATATACAAAAAAATTACAAATAAGAATTTTGGCATCATATTTTTCAATAAACCCTATATCTCCGAAACTAAAGGTTATGGAAGTTTTATGTCTTCTGCAACTTTCCTTCATTTTGATAGATAAAAAACTTTGTTGAAAACACCATACGTCTAGGATGCTTTATTCAAAAGTTAGATTCGCGCGCCATCTCTACGACCAAGTTGCGAACTAATTAATTTATTCAAAAGAAGCGCTTAACTAATACAAACAACTTTACTGAAGACAGTATTCTGATTGGATGCTTTGTTCAAAAGTTATTAATTTTTTCCGAGAAAATCACTGATCTGCCCCAGTGTGCGACGCCAGGAAGGCAGCTCCCACACCTGGACCCTACCTATCGACCCATCAACTCATGAACCGGGGACCAACGGCTTTACTTCCCTTCCGAAGGAAGGCGTGATCAGAGATGTTATGCCTCAGAACATCCCGGCGGCGCCGATTGGGATCAAACCCAGGCCTGCTGGGGTGAGAAGTAATCACGCTTACCACTACACCACCGGCGCCGCTGCCTCCAGAGATATGACCGTCGTGAGTCTATAATCGGCCTGATTCATGTTTAACCCATGATGTGAAACCTTAAATCACATAAGAATTCAAGATAAAATCAATGGTGGTTATATTAAGCGTCCAGGATCAAACTGGCCACATCCGTATATGTTCCACGTTCCCCAGGGGGTTTGGACCAAAACCCATCACGCGAGAATTAAAAAAAAAAATGCAATTATGGTTATATAAAGTGCCCAGGACCACATTGAACATATCCGGATACCCCAGGCAGAGTGGCCAGTTTCTGATTTGGACCAAAACCCAGCGTGCGGCACCTAAAATCAGATGAAAATTCAAAAACAAGTGTAATGGTGTTTAAATTAAGAGCCCAGGATCACTTTAGACACATCCGCACAAGTGCAGCCGGAACTTTGGGTAGTTTCTTGTTTCTTTCAACGGCCAATAACCATCATACCCATAATCAAAAATCACTTTTTGCCCTATACATTCCTCTAACAACAATGCTCCAACTGTTGTTTCTATCTCAAAATATCAATGATTTTAATGATAATGATCATTAATCATCCAAATATTATTAAAACTATACTGGTTTCATGTATTTCACAATGACTAGACATTTTCAGCTACATATAGTATAAACCAAAAATATAATCAGATTTCAGGCATTCAGCATCAACAGTGTACTAGTGATTTTGATATTAACAGCACCATTCAATCACCATTTCAACAGCACCATTCAATAATTTTGACAAGTGTGATAATGATAATGCACTACACTTATTTTCAAAGGTAGTTTTGAACTGAAATTGAAAAAATCCCAACACTGATGTACGTACAGTGCGCTACACTAATTCTAACCAGCCAGTTTGTACTCAACGTATTAAATGCTGCAACTGGAAAGTTATGGTGTAACATAGTTAATCTTTAATTATTTATGTGCGGACCAGCCAAGCATCTCCATTATGCTTACAGTTGCTAGGCACCGGGGAATTTTCCACCATCACCTTTACCCAGGTCCGGATAATCAAGGGAACAGAACCGGAAGCCATCCGACTATCAGTGCCAACTACAAGACCAGGGGAAGAAAACCAAGCTTCTCGTTAATCCAACCTAACCTGCAAAGTCTCCTTTATTCGCTAACCCTAGTCCCTATATGCTGGCATAGAATGAGTATCATACAAGATTTTCGCAGCCGAGCAAACAAATCGTACCGTAACAAAGCGCTTCCTAGAAGTTTCCTCGCTCACTACTCCTTGAAGGAAATTCGCTGTGAAACCATTTTACTGTTCGCGGGATGCTACATTGTAGAAGTAAACGTGTACTGCCTGCCACTTCGGAATGAATATATATAATAAATACAATATCGCATGTAGCGTCGCGGTTATGCTGGTGGCGGATTTTATATTATTAGAATAAATAATGACCGGGAGCAATATTTTATTCTTGCTTATCCAATCCCCTTCGTCAGCTTTCATTTCCGTCACTGCCTCAAGTCTGGAGAATTAAAGCTTACAGGGAAAAGATACGGTTCATAGGGCAGAGCGGGCTAGTAAGCCATATGTATTTTGAGAATTTGGGCCATACATTAAATAATTTAATTAATCGATTTTTCCTCTTAACAGACAGGTAAATGCGTAAATTCCTTTACACTTTAATGAACCCTGGTGTTTTTTACGACAGTGTATATGCTTATACGCTGGCCAGACTGACCAGCTAGAACATGTTATAACGGTTGTCAAATAATTGCAACTCAAAATCCAACAACAAAATAGCACTATAACACGTTAAAACTCTGCAGTCTGAACGTACTATTACAATGCGTCCGTGTTTAATATGTATACCAATATTCGAATTTAAAATGGTAAATTTTAGTTTTGTAAGAGTTGTTGGAATTTAGAATTTCAGGGAATGTGCGTCTTCAATTCATATTTTGGAGAAAAAGAGGTAAGTTGGACACTAGGGTTCTTCATTTTGAAAAAAGTTTTTGCAATCTTATAGGCCACCCTCCAGTTTGATTAATTACCTTAAACCACAGACAAACAGATTTATATCTTCTTCAAAAAATATCGTCAAGCGTATTTTGCATGCACATTAGCACCCTCTATCATGCACATCCCCAAGAATTGTTTTGCAACCGGAGCACCCCTCGTTATTGCAATTTTTTCACTACTTGATTTTACGTCGTTCTGTCAACGCGTCAGCTGTGTTGAATTAAGGTATACATTCTTAGGCAAAGTTATAGCTGAGGTAATTTTCAAGCAACTTTTTATGAAAAAAACTTTTTTGTATTGACTGATTTAGAGCTATTTTCATGAATTGAGTTAGGGTGTATCTAAAAAAACAGTTGTTTTGCTCTAGTTAGGCATGAAATAACTTTAGTAACCTGTTTCGAGCATGGTAAACAATGCTTAAATTAGGCTAAGCGTTGAATAAAAGACGATACAAGTTATACAAACATAGTTTTTTTATAAGCACAGTTTGGAATCCATTATTTATCATATCATAAGTGACGTAGCTACATATTTACTTAGATCCAAGATTAGTAGCGATAGCGGTTAAGTAATCTGGCGATGAAAACTCAGCATAGTTTTGAACTATATCTTGAAATCAATCGCATCTAGAAATAAAAAAAAGTAGAAGGGTCTGTGTCTAGGGTCACGAACGGAAGCTTGACGTAGGACCGCTAGTGGACGGAATAAATGTGAAGAGCATTTAGTTCTTTTAATTGATCAATTATCTATTATCTCAACTCTTTCCGTTTTTGAATTGTAGGCATACCAAATTTATAGTAATCTTTTTCAAATAGAAAGTTGATTGAGAAAATCAATCAAAATCACTTGCACCCCTCCCAACTAACATTTTCAGCTTTGTAAGCCAACTTTTCCTGCGTTGTGCTGTAAAGTAGCTGAAAAGAAGCTGCAGATACAGCTACAAGCAAAAGCTAGCAAAATAGTTTTTGAGAGCCTTTACTCAACTTTCTCACAACCATTATTCAATTTGTCAGTCGCACTGAATAACATCAGCCAATAAACGCTAATGTCACTTCTATACACATACTAATCAACTTTCAACTTGTAGCTGCAAAACAAAGCTAACAAAGTGAATATATTACTCATTTGATGGCTTCTACACAACCAACCACTCTTGCTGAATAACATAAACATCAAAAGTGCTTTTTCAACAACTAAACAACCTGTTCTCAGCTTATAAACTGTGCTAGAGCAACTTCGGAAGCATTTTCACCGTCAACTAGGTTTATTTTTAGACGTGTGCGGATTTACTCTGCTCTTTTATAACTAGTCGAGAAAAGTGATTCGTGTGCACTATTATAAAGCCTCTACTCAGCGATTTTGTTGTAGAAGGGAATGTTGATTTGTTTACATAAGTTCAAAGTGTTGGCGTAGCACAGTTGGTAGAGTCAAGGTTTGCCAATGAGGTCGTCTCGAGTTCGATTCCAGGTTCCGGTGCTGGGTGAATAATTTGGTGATGATTTGTAACTAATTTCGATTAATTTGATTCACAGCAAAAAAAACTCAATAAATTCCTTCATAAAAAGCGTAAACATTATTTAACCCGGTTTCAAGAAAAAGCTGTGAAGTGATTATTGGATAACCGGGAAAAGGTTGAATAAGCGCCTTTCAAGTTCACACACAACTAAACAGCGCAGGATAACAGCTGTATAGAAGCGTTAATGGATATGCAATAAGAGCTTCTCCCGACCGTTCCAACAGCCATAAGTAGCTGACTAAGTTCGCCAGATTTACTTGTATAGAGGTTGAGTAAAGGTTTCCTTATATTGTATAACGTTTGAATACAGCTTGAGGCTGTATAAATGAAATGAGTAAAGCGTTTACATTGTGAAAAATTTTAGTTGGGCTGCTTCCATGTTTGGTTACAAGATTACAACTCTGGAGAGCATTTTGTGTGGTCGTTGGGGCTTGTGGTTCTGAATATGGACAAACAAGCACAGATAAATTCTATTCAAACTCTTTACTGATGGAAGCTTGATGGCCCTGAAAAGGGCCGTTTTATTGAAGAGGACATCCATGCCCAAGCAACCTAAAGTTCGGATTTTACTAGAGAAACGATCGCAAAAGTTCACATCTGGTTCAAATTTAGTTCCGTGGAACTTTCTTGCTGATTAACAAGGCACTACACGTACACACAGTTTCTTGTCCCGTTCATTTGAACTGTGAAGTTTCCAAAAAGTGAATAAAGAACTTGTTTCGAACCTCTAGCAACTTTTTACGTCACGGATCACCGTTTGCGTTTGGCCAGAACAAAATGTGTCCACTTTTTGATTTCCGCAGCCATTGATCTGGAACGACCCAAAGCTCCTTACAGCTTCGAGCGTTCAATGTTTCTACCACGGTGAATGGCATTTATGTAAGTAAAAAATACATTGCTTTTTAATAAATTTCATTGAGGTTTGCGTTCCACTACCATATCTTGATGATTTGCCGAATAAAACAAGTCTCAACACAAATAAATATAATACAATTAAGTTAAGTTGATTCGTACTTTTCGAGGTTACTGAAAACTTCTGCGGAAAACAAAACAAGTTGTCAAATGTCAAACGATGCAAGTTCACAATAAGTTCCGTATGAACTTTTTGGCAACTTTCAAGTTCAGATAAGGTTCTACATGAACTAATTAGAGACATTGAAGTTCAAAAATAGTTCTTACGGAACTTGAAAGTAGATTTGGCTACTCTGAAAACCATTTTTATGAATGAAATCAACACAACGAGTAAAATCATATGATATTCCACTTCGTTCACATAGAGCAGTGGTATGTATCTTGGTTTCAAAGAGGAGGACTCGAGTTCGAGACTTGCGGTAAGTAATTTAAATTAAATATTTGACCATATTTCAAACATTTATCTTTCGACGACGCAGCAGCTCATAATAAATTAGAAGAGAAGGCGGTAAGCAGCAAAATAATAGATATATTTGTTTTCTATTTTGGTTTGTTATTTGATTCAAGTTTTCTTTTAGGGCTGAATAGCATTCCCTCCAACGGTTAAACGAACCTTTTGTGAACTTTCTAGTTCTTTTTTTAAACGTGAAATAGCATTCTGTTAGAAGCTTAAACATCGAATGTGAACTTGGAAGTTCGGCTAATTACTTTATAAGTAAGCTGAATAGAATTCTCTTCATAATCCTTAGATTAGCTGATTAAGCCAAAAAGGGCTTATATGCGAAATCCTGGAAAAACCTGGGAAAACATGAGGCAAATTTACTCATCGCTGAGTTCCTGCACTTTATTTCTTATTTCTGAGATAACTAAACTCAAATTTGGGTCGTTCTCATTCGTCGTGATATCACCTTGAAAGATATCGGCGCCGGTGGTTAGCGTGATTACCTCTCACCCCAGCAGGCCTGGGTCCAATCTCAGTCGGCGCCACCGGCATGTTCTAAGGCATAACATCTCTAATCACGCTTTCCTACGGGTAGTAAAGCTGTTGGTCCCCGGTTGAGTTGATGGGTCGATAGGTAGGGTCCAGGTGTGGAAGCTGCCTCCCTGGCGTCGGTAGTATTGGAGCTCAGTACGGAAAACAAATCTCGCGTCACTTTTCAATAGGTCCTATCTACATTGATCGATTCTCTTCATCGACACTCTCTTTCGTAAATAACTCGGCTTCACAAATGTTTCCTGCCGTCTTCGTCGCATTAGATGCTAGATTGTTGCTTCTTCCATAGAAAATATCCTGCCGTGGCGATTCAAAGTTGATCAAGGTTTATCAAAATAATGTGTACCCCTGCTTCCAGTTTGAATACATGAGCATTTTGTGTGGTCGTTGGTTCTGAATATGGACAAACAGGCAGATGAATTCTATTCCTACTATTTACTGTAATAAGCTTGGTGGCCCTGAAAAGAGCCGTTTTGTTGCCAAAGTTGGTGATGATTTAACCTCCGAAACCAAACAGAGTGCGTCTCATTTTTCAGGAACACCTTCAGCACATCTCGTAAATCAGACCGGAGATACGTCAGACACCGCCACGGCGAGCCACACGGTAAGAAAAAAGTACGCAACGGAAATTTCACATTTACCTACTTTTGACTAGTTTGTCTCCTTTTCTCCTTCTAATGTTGTCAAAAACGGAGAAGCAAAACCACCCAACAGGGGTAGTAAAGTGCGGGAACCCAACATTGAGTATAATCATATTTACCTACTGCTGGGTACAACTAACTTACTTTTGGTTAAAAAGCCAGTGGAAAATTTCATACGAACTGCACACAATAAATGAAAACTACTTTGACCCGCTTTACCTACTTTTGGGTTCCTGCACTATAGTGCCGAGATGAGTGAAAAGAATTTAATTTTGGGTACTTTTTTCTAACCGTGTAGACGACGGATGGTAGTTATCTTGAAGAATTTGCGTTTGGTTCTGAATATGGCGATGAGTGTGCAAAATATTACGCAGTTCCATCCTTCCTATTCGCACGCGCCCGAGGATCGAAGGCGAATGCCACTTCGACTTGTTTCGTCTACTTACTACTCTCTGACGACTGTGCTGGGGAAGCAGCATATGGATGTAGGTAATTGGTGGATTTGTTAGTTAATTCGACGCTTTTGAACAATGCTGGACATTTACCAGTTTTTCAATAGTTTCTTGTTGAACATTCGGAAGCGTAGCCATATTTCTGATCGATTGGTGATAAAATTATTGAAATTGGACCAGGGGCAGCTAAGTTATTAACGTTCAAAATCTTTCTTAATTTATTACATGTTTCATTTTCAGTTTTCACAAAGTGTACCCCCATATAGAAATCAAAGACGTAGTCCTACGTCAAAAATCATATATTTGTTGTAATGCTATTCTTACACGCAAATTACAATTGTCAAAGAAGAAATGGTTTTCTTCAAAGAACAGCTCATGAAATGAAGAATGGTGAATTCTGTGGTTTTTCATTCAATAACAAAAAAAAACAGCCAAGGTTGAATAAAATATGATGCCAAAGAACAGCTCATGAAATCAAGAATGGTTAATTCTGTGGTTTTTCATTCAATAACAAAAAACATACCTGCTGCTTCCAGGATTTCCTGCCATACTTTTCGATACAAAGATTCTGTTTTTGTTGTCATCAGAATGAAAACTAGCGGAACCGTCTGCTGATGTGAGGGCGCGACAATTGCATCAACAGTGATGAGTTGCCAAAACAAACAAGGAACTGTGGCAAACGAACCATGTACAACCCAATACTTTGCCTGTCCAAGATGTCGCAAGTTTTCATGAGTCTCAAAAATTAAGACTCTTTCATTATTGTCACCGGTGTCAGCAATAATAAGACGGTTCCCATTATCATCCTTCTGAAATTCATCAGTTAGATTATGCCTAACACTCATTATGCCTAACGTCCATTATGCCTAACGTCCTTTATGCCTATCTTACATTATGCCTAACGTCCGTATGCCTAACGCAATGTACCCATCTTGAGCTCCTAGTAGCGTCTTATAAAACTGTAACACCGGCGCGGAAAATAGACAGTGGGCATCTTCCGGTTTCTTCTCAACGATAATCACTCCATTATCGTATCGTATGTGCTCCATTTTCCTGTTCTCCTTTCACTTTTACTTTGTTGACTCCGTGTTAACGGAAAAGATATAGATATATACGAAATGGCCGATCGGAATGGTTCAGGCGATATGAAATGAGGGAACATTTAAATACAATACGATTTCATTTAAATTTAACACGATATTTCAATGTAAAATATTTTTTTTTGACTAGCAATTAATACCTACATTTATTAATTTATGATCTTAACTAATTTCTCGAAGCATTTACTTGTGTTGTATACAAATAGTATGAATGTTCCGTCATACCGTATCTTCAAGTGATTTTTGCAAGTGCCACGTTTCTTCAGACGCTATGAAACTACATGTGATGAAATATGGAACGCACTTTTAAAGTGAATTGCATATAAGAATGACCAGTGTCATCTAATCACACACGCCCTAAACCTCACTAAACCAACGGGCAGGGCATAACTCCAAAATATGAGCCTGTGCTAAAATGGTAAAAGTTGATGGAAAGGATGCGCAAACGGTTTGATAAGAAGTTTGTACTAATTGTATGAGGATTGCGAATTTGTAAAGGGTGATACGGTCAAAATTTGGTCAAGGGAAAACGCGTGTAAATCGGTGAAATCGTTTATTTAAAAAATCAAATTAAATTTCTTTTTCAAGTTCAATTAGTATAAAATTCAGGAAAAATATTCAGTTAGGCTTCCGCTTTTCCAAATCCGAATTGCCGGGCCTTACGCTTGACCCCTGCCATCAGATTTTGTACAGCCACCTTGTCCACCTTCTTCGCCGCAGAAAGCCAGTTTGCCTTGAACTGCTGCTCGCCCTTAGCAGTTTTTTTTGGTCTTCTTTAGGTTCCGCTTGACAATAGCCCAGTATTTCTCAATTGGGCGGAGCTCTGGCGTGTTGGGAGGGTTCTTGTCCTTGGGAACCACCTGCACGTTGTTGGCGGCGTACCACTCCATGGCCTTTTTACCGTAATGGCAAGATGCCAAATCCGGCCAAAACAGTACGGAACAACCGTGTTTCTTCAGGAAAGGCAGCAGACGTTTATTCAAACACTCTTTCACGTAAATTTCTTGGTTGACAGTCCCGGAAGCTATGAAAATGCTGCTTTTCAAGCCACAGGTACAGATGGCTTGCCAAACCAGATATTTCTTTGCAAACTTTGACAGTTTCATGTGCTTGAAAACATCTGCTACCTTTCCCCTTCCTTTTGCCGTATAAAACTCCTGTCCCGGAAGCTGCTTGTAGTCGGCTTTGACGTAGGTTTCGTCGGTCATTACCACGCAGTCAAACTTCGTCAGCATCGTCGTGTACAGCCTCCGGGATCGCGCTTTGGCCGTCGTATTTTGTTTATCATCGCGATTTGGAGTCACTACCTTCTTGTAAGTCGATAGTCCGGCTCGTTTTTTGGCTCGATGCACGGTTGTAGACGATACACCCAGCTTATTTGCGGCATCTCGGAGAGAGAGGTTAGGGTTTCGCTTGAAATTACCGGCAACTCTCTTTGTCGTCTCAGCGGCTTCCGGTTTTCGATTTCCCCCCGATCCAGACTTCCTGGCTGTCGACAAACGTTCCCCAAACACTTTAATTACATTTGTAACGGTTGATTTGGCAACTTTTAGCGATTTTGCCAACTTTGCGTGCAAGTAGCTCGGATTTTCGCGATGCGCGAGCAAAATTTTGATACGCTGCTCTTCTTGCTTGGACGGCATTTTGACAACTGAAGAGTGAATTCCAAAATCAAAATAGGAGCAACATTCTACACACACACACCTTTAAAATGAGGTGTGTTCAGGTTTTTTAAATGCAAAATTGAAAGAAATACGTCAAGTTGATATTGACCAAATTTTGACCGTATCACCCTTTATGAAGATTATGGTGAATTAATATGAGATTTTTTTTAATTAAACTACTATCGCTCTCTCTTTGGTTCAAGTTGTCTGAATACCGTAATATGTGGTTGCCATGACAACGATAATCCAGGCTGCCGTAGTGATGAAATTGATGTCTTTCAATTTAAGAATTTTGAATTTTGAATTTTTTTTTTCATATTTTGATATTTTTAGATCTTTATCGACCGTAACACAAACACGCTTGCTAATCATTGTCACAGCAGCCACATATTACAGTTTTAAAGCGTGTTGTCAGCTATAACCAAAGTTAAAGCGATATTTGAGAAACTTAAACTTCTTCCATAGTAATCCCCATACAATCTTGAAACCGGCATGACCTCTGAAAAGTTTTGACTGACACTGACTCATATAATTGGGTTAAGAAAAGAACTTTTTTTTTAAATAAAGCACCCTATTGGACGCAGACCTAAAAATCCTTGGAATGTTTGGACATAATGGAATTTGTCAAAATCGAAAGAAAGAAAACTTTTGAAAACATTAGTGAGAAATCAGATGAACAGTGCCCTTAGGCACTAAACGAACGATTTTATTTACTTACTGCATGGTATTGGTGGCTTATCCATGCGTATCTTTGAACCCTCGAAATAGGAACAGGAGCGCACAAACCATAACTCACCTGGCTAATCATAAATCTGTTTTATTGTCTTATAGTTTAAAATGACTCTTTACTTCGGCAACAACGCAATCTGGGTAGCCGAGCGAAATGGTGGTCGTTGAAATGGAAACGGAAAAAAGTATGTGCACTTCAATAATAAAATCGTGTTCCGATCAATAAATATGGCAACGCAATGCTTGCGGATGATGAATAGCTACCGCTCATAAGATTAAGCACAGCCCAATGCGAACAAAAGTATCGCATAGTTTTGAATTTATGGCCTTTCCGGAATAAAGGTAACAGTGCTGAAAACTCATCTGGTTCATTCATGAAAAACTATGATTTTGTGGATGGATTCAAATGTATTGAAATTCAATTCAAATTAACATCAAAAAGAGATATCAAAAGACCATAACAATTAGTGACTCAATGGTTTCTATGATAACTTTCTTTATATGACTTTTGAAATTCGAACTAATTATCCATCATTCAAACATAATTTCACATGATCAAACAATGTTGTTAACGCATCTTCAGGAAACATTGAATAAATTACAATTAGCGTTAGCAGCGCCGGTGGTGTAGTGGTAAGCGTGATTACCTCTCACCCCAGCAAGCCTGGGTTCAATCCCAATCGGCGCCGCCGGAATGTTCTGAGGCATAACGTCTCTGATCACGCCTTCCTTCGGAAGGAAAGTAAAGCCGTTGGTTCCCGGTTCATGAGTTGATAGGTCGATAGGTAGGGTCAAGGTGTGGGAGATGCCTCACTGGTGGAGGAATCATTGGGGCTCAGTATGGAAAACAATATCGACCGAAAACTTATCAAGGAAAAAAATCATTATCTTTCTAAAAACTAAATTATTTTTACAAAAATCTAAACCATATTATAATAAATAACACTATTGGTTGTGAAGCAATAATTTACAGAAAAAAATGATAGTAAGTAAACAACTAGTTGTTTTTATGAAAAAGCAGACAATTTCAACATCCATCCAAACATCACTTTGTTTCAAACTGAAATCATAAGTAATGATGAGCATTATCCTTGAAACTTTGTACTATTTTAGCTCCCATGAACTTTGCCCAAGTCTCAAGCTTTTATGCTTCCCATGGAGCAGAATCATATTTCCATAATAAATATGATATACATTTTCTGGAAAGTGCTGCGTTCCTAGGGCTCTGCTGGGAAGCTGAACCGCCACACGCATTGTCGTCCCCCTCTGGAACAAGATGAAAAGAGCACAGCTTGCCCGTTGATCTGCCGTGGTGGAGCTTGTAGCTCAAAGTCTTTCTTCTGTCTGCTGGAACCACCAAATATCGTAAAACTTGCCAACTTGCTTCATCTTCTCCTTAAAGCCCATTTAAATCTCCATTAGCATTTAGATGGTATCACATAGTTTCCGCCTGTATCATCTGCATACTTCCGCCTTTCATCGCCCACCCTGCCCAGAAGTGGTTAATTCGGACTATAACATTTCAGGCCAACAAAATCTTTGTGTATGTCAGAAGGATATGCAGGAACGCTCATTATACCGCCTTTCATTGTTCTATTGTTCTATGCTTCAAAAGGGATTTTCCAGTCAGCCGGCATCCACCCAAGCTACCAATACCAACCGAGAACCCGCAAAAGGAGTGGAATTTTGTCAAAAGATGATGGTTGCACTATTTTACTGAGAGAATAACTCCCGCTGTGTGCGCGTCGCCTTCACCACTTCGCATCTCGTCGTCAACGGTCGTCATCGTTTTCGTAGGTTTAATGTCCTGTCTCCCTATATTCCTGGAGAAGATGTAGGTAGTTCGCCCTACTAGGGTATACGTGGAACCTGGCCAATGCTACAAATTGTTTGGCATGACACAAAGGGATTTGCAATGCACTGGCATTCATACAGGAATTCTTACTACCTTCCCAGCGGGGATTCTCATTTCCGGCCAGCGTTGTCAAATATGCATTTTCATGCATATGATTGTGATGAAGGTATTGTTTAAAGTGTAAGGAGGAAATTTAAAATTTTAAGATTATGGAGTAATGTTTGTCACATTTTTGTATGCTTCATATAGCTTAGCCAGTGGGTTCGATTTCGGAAAATCTTTCGGGCTGAAAATTATCTCGACTTCCCTGAGCATAGTAGTATTATTGTGCTTGGTACACAATATACAAGTGAAAGCATTGGTTGGCCTAATTAATAACTGTGGATGTGCTGCATGGAACACTAAGTTAAGAACAGGCTAAACGCTCTCATATGAAACGTTAAAAGCTAGGAATATGGCTTCCTTAGAGGCTTAGACAATGATACTCTGACTATACTATACATAAGAATTCTTTTCCTACACCCAACCGGGAAATGTAAGATTCTATTACAGATTTTTTTTTAAATAAAGGGTGTATTCGATAAAAATGGCACACCGACAATCTTCTGTAACTTTTAAACCGGATGAGTAAAAAACGAGAAATTATTTAGTTATTCATACAGTAGTTCCAGTCATGTCATCGAATCCAGAAATTGTCCGTGAAGAAATGTTGTACACTTACAATTAAAATCCAGATATAGCACACATAAAATTAACAAAATTAAATTAGATTTGGCATACATTTACGCGATATGTCGTGTAAATTTAGGCGAAATATCGCATAAATTAGCAATATTGTATGCAAGCCTGTAAACGATTAGGCCAAGTATAGCTCAAAATTAAACGAAGGGAGTTTTTACGCGATAGTTAATATTCAGATTTTTTCTGTGCACCGATGAATCGCTAAAAAGCTTGGATTTGTACATACAACTGTGTCTCGTGTGATAAAATCCTTCAAGAAGCGTCTGAGTGTCCGAAAAGAAGGAAGAGAGCGGTCGTAAAATTGGTCCAATGGACAGTAAAATGGCCAGGAAAGTGGTGCAACCTAGGGGAAGTACAACTTGATCTGAAGTAATATTTGGTGTAAAAATTGCTCCAATTAGTGGTTATTATAGTTTTTAATATAAATATTAATGATATTAACTGTCAAACGGAAAGCTACAAAGTAAACAATTTAAACAGTGTAGCTATAACGAATACGGTAAACAAGGTAATATATTCTCGGGGCCTCCCTTAGCTCAGTCGGTAAAGGCGGTGGAGGTGGCTGAGTTCGATTCCCGGTCCAGTCTAGGAATTTTTTGGGTTGGAAAATTTCTCGACTTCCCTGGGCATATGTATGATTGTACTTGCCACACAATTATACTAATGCAAAAATGGTACAGGCATCGAAAGCTCTCAGTTAATAACTGTGGAAGTGCATCTAGAACACTAAGTTGAGAGCACGCAATAAGCTAATATGCAATAAGCAATAAGCTTGAAAATGCGAAGAAGAAGAAGAAGAAGAATAAGAAGAAGAAGAATATACTCTCGGTTGTAAACATCAAGTTTGAATGTCGACTAATGATGTCATTGCTATCTCTAAATAGTGTGCAGGGGAATAACTCGAATTGTACAGTGTAAATACATTGCAGACACAGAAATTCACTTCATTTTGTTCAGCAAAAGGCTCTTCTAGGCTCTTATTCTTAAAATTTAGCATGAAAAATTAAATTAAAAATATCGACTTCGTTAATATTTCCGTTTGTTTACGGAAAGGAAAGGAGTGACGTCATTATGAAAATGTCATTTACCGGAATATCTTCCCTTCTATAGCGTACACCGTGCACTCAATGCCGTTTCACCGTTGTTGTTTATGATAACTGATGCAGCTTTCTGTTTATCATCATTTTTGCGTAGTTTTTCGTTTTCGGCTTCGGCACAGCCGGCGCCGGTGGTGTAGTGGTTAGCGTGACTGCTTTCTCACCTCAATGGGTCTGGTTTCAATCCCAGTCGAGGTCGGTGGGATTTTTCTGAGGCATAAAAATCTCTGGTCGGAAGGGAAGTAAAGCCGTTGGTCCCGGCCCATGTGTGTTGATGAATGGGTGCGATATCCTACGCAGGTGTGGAAGCTGCCTTCCTGCACATTCGATTGCCGTCAATGGATGGCAATCGATGTCCGTCGGTGATTGGCACTAGATTGCGGAACAGAGACCGACGTTAAATAAAGGAAAGAAGAAGAAGAAGAATAATAAGAAGAAGAATAAGAAGAAGAAGCAGAAGAAGAAGAAGACGAAAGCTTCGGCACTGGCTGTTCGTCCATTACAAAATCTTGCATCAAATCTCGCCAGGCTCATGGCGAATCAAGCGAAAACGACCACGGAACGTGTATATTGAGATCATGTACCAAAGTACCAAGTAATGTCGAATTTAGGAGGACAAGGAGTGGCTTTCGGTAGTGACGGCCAGCAAGATCAAGTGTTGTGTTCCACCGAGGATGTACGGAGGCTTAGGCGTGTCGATGTTTTTTATTTTTTATTCCGTGTTGGTAAAAGACAGGCTACAGTCATCCCACCCAAATAAGACCCTCCACCCATTCTTCAACTTCGATTGTTTCTCCTTGTTTTACATGTGCATCTGCGTGTTCATAAATAAATAGGGAATAATAATTGAGAATTTGAGAACTTTTTTTCAAGGCACTATATTTTTGATAACACATATTCGTTTATAATTACATACAGGAAAATCTATTTAAGTTGATGAAAGGAGGTTTTATTCGGGTAGGAATACTGTAACCTGTTCATTGCTAGTCATAACGAAATTGTATACTATTGTGTTTTCTTTACTTCTAGGCTCGTTTAGTGCCCAGCTTCGTAGATAAAGGGATATGTATAGATGCATATATTCGTTATAAAGCCAGATAGGGGAAATGACGGCTTCGGCATGCCAGACTATTTTCGGCAACCCAGATTGAAACACTATTTTCACTGGATTTTCTTACGAAAACACTTCGCTGAATGCATGAAAACGATTCTTTATGCTTTCAGCTTCAATTTGACTATATTTTTACCACTGAGAAAAAGCAATCTAGCAAGGTTTTCTTGAAATGAAACACACGCACTACAAATTGTAGCTGATTTCGAGTTGCCGATAATAGAACAGCAGATTTACATGCAGTTCAAATGGAACGGTTGCCGAAGAAAAACTGGTTGCCGACAATACTCGCTCTCACTAGAGAAAATTGGAGCTTTGTAAAAGCGTTTCAAAACAGTTTTTGACAATTCTTTCGACTGAAATTGTTAGAGCAGCTGGCAGCAAAAGATTGTAAACAAACCAATACTGCACATGTGTGCGTTCCTTAGAGAAAAAGGCTATAGAAAGAAGGTCGCTGCTTAGGTTGCCGAGAATACGTAAATTCCCCTATTTATTTTTTAATGAATCGCCTTTGTCTGTCGGCGGACAATCTATTACGACCGGATGTCAGCATCGACATTAGTGTCGCTTTTTTGATTATTTTAATTTCATTGTTGTCGAGAATTCAAAAGGTGTGTCTGCTTTCCGTCGTGCATGCTTGGCATGTTATATAGATAGACTCAATATCGATATCTTCTGCAGTAGCATTATTAGTTTTGGCAGTTTCGCTATCATCCGTTAAATTGCATTAATCAGTTTCAATTAAAGTTAGTTCCTCCTGCGGTTCAACGTCAGATGCAGAAAACATTTCCTGCTCCATGACACCGATGAATTCGATCTCCAAGCGTTGAGATCTCCAATTTATTGCACAGTTTATATTCACAGTATCATAATCAATTCCTACTGCCATCAAGGCTGTTAAAACAACTAAAACAACGTACTTTTCCAAAGTTGGAAAATGAATCTGATTCCTGTTTCGGCACATGATATTCCAACGCATGTGTATTCTCTTCAATTTGTCTGTCAATTCCATGCTGGTGAAATTTACAACGATTTGTTTTGTTGAAGATGTGGTAGATAGTGTTTGGTATGGAATAATAATAATAATAATCAACATGATAACAATACAATATGAATGTATTAAAACTAAAAGGCTGAGCGTTGAGTAACGCCATTCTCAATTTGAGTAGAATTAAGTTAGCGTGGAGCATTAATACGATGATTTAAATAAACACACACACATACACGCGTGAACGAGCCGAGGCTTATGTGTTTCGGCTTCTGCATGATTGAACCAGTCATTTGACCAATCTTGTTGCGCACGGTTGTGCATTTGCCTTCCGGATGGTCTTTGTTGCGACAAATGGCCGAGACTTGCAACCCCGGTCAGTTCACGACAGAAGACATCGATCGAAGGTCTCTAAATGATTCCTCACATGGCTGACTGGACAAACAACTGATGAAAAAATGATTGCTTGCGTTACGCCACATTTTAATTTCGGTTCGATTCAATTAGGATATCCCTCCACGGGGTTTCGTTGGCAATGGTTTACCTTCTGCAATCTGTTGTTGGCGCTACTGCCTGTTCTGTCTGCTTCGAGAACAGCTAGGGCGTATGAATATCTCCTAAAAGAACAATATCGGTTCTGAGTGGGCGCATGAATTTTTACGGGCAATCCGAGCGACAAAGCGACTGGCAACACAATACAAAAAGTAAAGCCCGTGAAAGGATTCAAAATTTACAAAAGAAACAAACCGAGGTATTGATTTTGATCGAAGAAACAAGAAGGCTGTCAACTTTGCCCGAATACAAGCGACAGATACAGTAGCACTGCGATTGAGCGAAGGTGGATGCAAACCATAGAAAATGATCGCATAAACAAACCTCTCTTCTGAGGTGGGAGTCTTTGCTACCAAATTCGTTCGGAGTACTTTCCTTTGAGTGGCCGATGACGCGTCTTCTTGATATGTTGCCATAATTTTGGTTCAAAGTCTTTACCTGAATTAAAAACTTTGGGTTTAGTCATAGCCTTGTCAGTAAAAGCGTATTATGCCATACAGGAGGTGTCGGGTTCCATTCCTGATTCAGTAGAGGTCGTTTAGAACATGAATATTTTGTCAACTTCCCTGAGTAAAGTACAGGAGTCCCCCGAAGAACGCAGTGGGTGATATAGTCCACCCACCGCAATTTCTCGGCTCTTCTTCAACTAATTGAGCTGATTTTTTACATGTGCTCCCAATCGGGAAACGTAATATACTATTACAGACTAGTACAAAAATCCTAAAGAATGTTATAATGTTTCACCACATGAACAGATTCTTTTATGTGGATGTGGGAAGGGTTTTAAAATAATTTTATAAGTTTATTATCGGTAAATTTTTGAACTAAATTTGTTTTCTTTTAAATGAAATGAAACTTGAAAATCATCTCGAATTGAATTTCATACTGAAAAAAAATGTACGCTACATTCCACAGTCCATTGTAATTACAGTACGTTTGTACGTTCATGTAGTGCACCACTCACTACGCTGATCGGGAGAATCATATAAAAGTCATATTTGTTACATACACACTTCATCATGATTTCGCAAGAGTTAATACCGAAAATGCAATATCTTAAATCGATCTTTTATCAATAGCCGTGAACCAATATGCTTAGCAGCAGTCTGCACTTATGATACGCAAAAGCTGGTCGTCCCTCAAGAGCTGACAATGCGCAGGTCATGTGTACAGAACTAGGTTGTTGCAAATGTGTCAATGTATCCGTACAACATCTTAACTAGATGATTTTATTCGTTCGAAGTATGCGTGGACATCAACATAGTTTTCACACTTAGAAAAAAGTACTTGTACGACTAACAATTCACCGTTGACGTAAAGGGTTACGCTCTCTGAAATGCTCTTTTATGAAGGTAAGTAAGGCGTGTGCATTTAGCTCAAATGATAGATAGGGTAAATGTTCCTATAGTTACGGTAGTACCAATAGTTGCGGTATTGCTATAAAAACATATTATATCTTTAAATTAAAGTCAATTATACTTAAAATGGATAAAAAAAAACAAACATTAAACGTTTTCATGCTTTTTATCACAGTTATTGCCTTCTTAAAAACACTAGGTGTCAAAAAATTATGATTTTTTATTCAGCTGACGATTAAATGCACCAACCGCTAACGTTTTCTGTACATTCTGCCTCACATTTTTAATGATATTTCATGCCGTATTTCATAAATAATATCAATATATATGTTCCTACGCATCAGATACTATGATATCTAC
The DNA here is from genome assembly GCF_037179485.1 of Ochlerotatus camptorhynchus. Taxonomy (NCBI): domain Eukaryota; kingdom Metazoa; phylum Arthropoda; class Insecta; order Diptera; family Culicidae; genus Ochlerotatus; species Ochlerotatus camptorhynchus. The sequence continues at coordinate 1,345,599 of NW_027040741.1, forward strand.
CATACAGAATGTGAAAATCGTTCAATAAATTGATTTGAACCTTTAATTTGGTGCCTCCATTATTGGAACACAAATTACATTACGTTCCTTTAGTTGTGGTATATTCCGCACGTTCGGGCGCACTGCATTGCTGTAAGCTGTAAGTTTGACAATTGCTGCCGCAGCTCTTGTTTACCATTCATTCGCGGCGGAGAAAATTTATTGTCTTCCTACTAATCTTCAAGTTTAAATATTTATATAAGTTAGTCATTATTATAGTCTAATCGTAGTGCATATTTTATTTTTTTTTTTTATTAATTACTTTATTTGTACAGGCTCAATCGAATAAACTTTACAGAGCCGAATTATCATTTTTGTTGTACATTATTGATTTCTTATATTTAAAGTTAAAGGAGCTGGACCGGATACTCGCGGTTGTCTCGAGGTTAGTGGGGGGATTCACAATTTTTTTAGATGGGAAAAGGGAGAGGGAGGTTTGAAATGTGGTTTACGATACAAATATTTAATTAATCCTAAAACATGAACTAATTTCTATTCATCTTGAAAACAAACATAAAAAAAACCCACACGTACAAAATACAAACTAAACACAAGGTTAATAAAACTTACAATCTAATGTTAATATTCTTAAAGTAAACATATATGAGTTTCATAAACTCCAGATCGCGTCTAGCCAAAATATCCCGAACTGGAACATTAGGTTGTCTACCTCGAGCCCGAAGGGAATCGTACAGTTCAGATCTGACTCCGCGATGCTCAGCACAAGACCAAATAATGTGATCTGCGTCCTGGTAACCTTGTCCACATTCACAGAGATTGCTGTCCTTTAGCCCAACACGGAACAAGTGAGCGTTTAACGAATAGTGATTGGACATGAGGCGAGACATCAGACGAATGAAGTCTCGACCCACATCCAACCCCTTGAACCAAGAACTCTTCGACACCTTAGGGATGATCGAGAATAGCCATCGTCCCAAACTTCCTTCACTCCATTTATTTTGCCAGCTGACGAGCGACTGCTGACGATAAATGAAGAAAAATTCATTGTAGGTGATTTGTCGATCGTAAATATCGCCTTGCATAGCGCCCACCTTAGCAGGTGAGTCCGCCTTCTCATTTCCCGGAATCGAGCAATGAGATGGGACCCATGCAAAGGTGATGGCAAAAGATCTTAAAGATAAAGCACTCAGAAGCTCTCGTATTTTCATGAGAAAATACGAGGAGTGCTTTACCGGCCTCATGGATCGAATAGCCTCGACAGAACTGAGACTATCCGTAAAAATAAAATAGTGATCTGGTGCAAGTGAGGCGATCGTTTCTAGCGTATAGTGTATTGCCGCCAGTTCAGCAACATATACGGGAGGCGCTATGAAATTCGTTAAAAATACCAAAACCAGCCGACGACTCTATTAGTGATCCATCTGTGAAGAACGATCTTGCGGAATCAACTTGGCCAAACTTTGCAGCGTAAATTGACGGAACAATCATGGAATGATGATGTTCTGGGATTCCACGAATCTCCCGCGTCATAGATAAATCAAAACTAACTGAATTGCCGAAGTCGGATAAGCATACACGATGGGGATTATGCTGTGAAGGGCTGACATCCTGTGTTATGTACACGTAGTACAATGACATAAAACGAGTTTGAGGGTTCAGCTCAAGAAGCTTTTCAAAGTTTTCGATTACCAGTGGGTTCATAACTTCGCAACGGGTGAGGAGCCTGAGGGACAATTCCGAGAACCGATCCGATAGTGGCAACATGCCCGCCAACACTTCTAGACTCATCGTATGAGTCGAGTGCATGCATCCTAACGCGATACGAAGACAACGATACTGGATACGTTCCAGTTTGATGATGTGAGTTTTAGCCGCCGACTGGAAGCAAAAACTACCGTACTCTAAAACCGATAAAATCGTTGTCCGGTACAACGTTAGAAGATCTTGCGGATGAGCTCCCCACCACGTTCCGGTAATTGTTCGGAGAAAATTGATCCTTTGTTGGCATTTTCGTCTCAGATACTCAATGTGGGATCTCCAGGTGCATTTTGAATCGAACCAGACCCCAAGATATTTGAAGGACATAGAATGAGTGATCGGTTTACCCAAAAGTTGAAGCTTTGGTTGTGCTGGGCTATGCTTCCTAGAAAAAACGACCAACTCAGTTTTCTCCGTGGAGAATTCGATACCTAGCTGAATAGCCCAAGTAGACAAATTGTCTAAGGTATCCTGTAAGGGTCCTTGCAGGTCGACCCCTTTGGGCCCTGTCATAGACACTACGCCGTCATCTGCAAGTTGTCTCAACGTGCAATTGTCACTTAGACAATTGTCAATTTCTCTGACGTAGAAATTATACAAAAGGGGGCTTAAACATGAGCCCTGGGGGAGACCCATGTAACTAAATCGAGAAGCTGTAGAGTTTCCATGAGAAAAGCTCATATGTTTCTCTGACAGCAAATTGTACAAAAAGTTATTTATTAATGGAGAAAGGCCACAAGCGTGGAGTTTGTCTGAAAGGACTTCAACGGATACTGAATCAAAAGCCCCCTTGATATCCAAGAATACAGAAGCCATTTGCTCTTTTTTAGCAAAAGCCAACTGAATTTCTGTGGAAAGCAACGCGAGACAGTCGTTCGTTCCCTTGCCCCTACGGAATCCAAATTGAGTATCTGAGAGTAGGTGGTTCGTCTCAACCCATTTGTCCAAGCAAAAAAGGATCATTTTCTCCAACAATTTTCGAATGCACGATAACATCGCGATGGGACGATACGAGTTATGATCTGAAGCGGGTTTTCCAGGCTTTTTAATGGCTATAACTCTCACTTGCCTCCAATCATTCGGAACAATATTGAGCTCCAGGAACTGACAAAACAAGTTCAACATGCGCCTCTTAGCGACGTCTGGGAGGTTCTTCAACAAGTTGAACTTGATTCTATCAGCCCCCGGAGCCGAATTGCCACACGAAAGGAGCGCGAGTGAGAGTTCCAGCATTGAAAAAGGCTGGCTGATCTCGTCTACAGAATTCGTCGTTTCGCGAGGAATCATCTGTGCCGGCACGGAATCAGGACATACTTTTCGCGCGAACTTGAGAATCCAACGATCTGAGTACTCCTCGCTCTCGTTGTTCGAAGACCGGTTACGCATCCTTCGCGCCGCGTTCCAAAGCGTATTCATCGACGTTTCGCGCGATAATCCGTCCACGAATTGCCGCCAGTATCCGCGTTTCTTGGCTTTGATGAGGCTCTTGAGTTCGCGTTCAAGAGCCGAGTACGCTTCGAAATACACGGGTGTTCCACGTTTCCGGAAAAGCTTAAACGCGTCGGACTTTTTACGATAAACCTCAGTGCATTGCTGGTCCCACCAAGGGGAAGGAGGTTTCCTACGCAAAGACGTTCCTGGAACCGGCCGAGTTTGAGCTCGAAGCGCGCTGTCCAAAATCAGATTGGAGAGGAAGTTATATTCCTCCAACGGTGGAAGCCCTTCTACCGACGACACGGCTTCCTCTATCGCGGTCTTGAACGTTGTCCAATCGATATTACGAGTGAGGTCGTACGCGACGTTAACGGATTCCGACGGATTGAACCCACTGGCAATCGAAATTTTGATCGGCAAGTGATCACTACCGTGGGGATCCTGGATCACATTCCACGTGCAATCCAACGATAATGAGTTAGAGCAAAGTGTGAGGTCTAATTTACTTCCATTCGAAGATGGTCCAGCCAAACGTGTTACTTCTCCATTGTTAAGAATTGTCATATTGAAGTTATCACAGAGGTCATATATAAAAGTAGAACGGTTGTCATCATACAGTTCCCCCCAGCCTGTACCGTGGGAATTAAAATCTCCCATAATCAACCGTGGAGCAGGAAGTACTGAACATATATCTGAAAGTTGTTTTCGATTAACAATGGCTCTAGGAGGAATATAAACAGAAGCAATACAAAGGCTCTTACCTTTAATAATAGCCTGACATGCGACAACTTCAATACCTGTAAATTGTGGAAGATTCACTCTATAAAAAGAATGGCACTTTTTGATCCCCAAAAGTACCCCTCCTCCACGCGAATCCTCACGATCCAGTCGAATAATGTTAAAATCATAAAAAGGAAGATCTATATCTGAAGAGAGCCAAGTTTCACAAAGAGCAAATGCATCACAATCATTATTGTGAACTAAAAACTTAAAAGAGTCTAATTTAGGAATAAGACTTCGACAATTCCACTGTAGAATAGTGATCAAATCCCCGACCTCGTTTGGAAAATTATCCATCGAAGGAAATGATTGCTGCAATGAGGGGCCACTTCAATGTCAATTGCTTCAAGAGGGTCTTCACAGTAGGAAGCATTGCCAGAACAATGCTTTTGAGAGGATCAGAAATATTCAGGTACTTGAGAATATCGTCCACAATTTTATCAAATGAGAACAACCCAGATGAAGAAGGGGCTTCTGTTCTTAAAAATGGGACATCAGGGGTTTTGGATGTCCCCGGGAGAGGTGGAAAATCCTGGGTATAGTCAGTTCTTCTGAATCCAGGAGGAGTAGAAACTTCCTTTTTTCCACCACTCCTTGATTTGGGCAAGCTGATTTGGGGTTCTTCATTCTCAACTTTCCGCGAACGGATGCGTTTTCGTTTCCGTGCTGAAAAACAGAAAGAAGTTCCCTCCTCAGCCAAGTCAGAGTCAGTCTCGTCATCTGACAAAAGAGAAAAGGGATTTTTGTCGTTGGTCGATGGCGTGAGCGTTGTAATTTCTCCCCGCGTTGTTTGTACACCGGGCATGACGAGAGAGCATGAGGAGTTCCCTTACAGTACACGCATTTTGGTGCGGTAGCTGCACAGGTGTCATCCCCATGCTTCTCTCCGCATTTGGAACAGCGTGCCTTGCTGCCACAGTGGGAGGCCGTATGTCCCAACTGCTTACAGTTTTGGCAGTTCATGACCCGGGGAACGAACAAACGCACAGGTAGTCGAAGTTTTCCCAGCTCGATGTAGTGAGGAAGGGCTGAACCAGAAAAGGTCACACGGAACGAGTCTGTGGGGGTAAAACTCTTTTTACCCTCGCTGACAGATACTGAGCCCAGTTTTTGGACATCCAGTATCTTCACCGGAGGAAGCAAACGGTTCTTGAAACGGCCAACCGCCTGCTTCTCCAAGATCTCGGGGGTCAGACTCGCTTCGGTGACCACACCTTCGATCTCCACATCACGAGCTGGGATGTAAACTCTGTACTCGAGCGTGAAGAGCTGGGAGGCAGCAATCTCGTTAGCCTGCTTCAGGTTAGAGACGGAGACACGAAGTTTATTGTGCCTAACCTTCGTGATTTCAGTCACGGCCGAGTATCGCTTCGTCAGATCATTAGTAATTTGCATTACATTCAAAGGTTTGTTTCTGGGCTGAAAGTAGACAACCCATGGGCCAGTCGAGTCATCTGGATAGGCTCGCGATCGGGGGTTTATCTGAGCCTGTCCTTTGCCAGACTGAGACGATGAACCAGGGATGACATCATCTTTCTTTTGAGATGACGTACGTTTTCGACCCTTCTTGCCATCGCGTGGCAAAGTGGTGTCATCTTCCGACAAAACGTCCATTTCGTCTTGCGACAAAATGTCCATTTTGCCGTACTAGTGGGAGCGAAAAACGCTCTACCACTGAAACGATAATCACTCGGACACAATACACAAAAAAAAACTACTAACACAGAACACAAACTTAAAATTTAACTGTGGGCGAAAGAGAGAAACAAGAACAAAAACTTATCTGATAATCCTATACTACTACCACCGAGCGTTTAAACGGCAGCAGCGGAGCGACGCGCAGCGTGGATGATCTTCGATCAGCGTGTGCGGGTGGTCTTCGTTGGTGTGTACTTATGTGAGGGTCGGCACTCAGCTGAACACACGATGATAGATGAGCGGTGTAAATGCGGAGGCAGATGCTGACACTCGATGACGATGATCCGTGTGCAGGTATGCGTTACCACGCACCGATGGTGCGCAAAATGGTTGGCGAATTGGCAATCGTAAAAACAATTTTCCTTCCGATGATGCCGAAAACACACTTTCTTCTCAGAAAAAAACTCACTTTTAGTTAATTATTTAGCTGGGAACTCTAAGCGAGAAAAAACTGACAATTTAAATCAAGCGAATAGCGAGAAAACTTCCAAAATAGCGGAGCGCGAACTAAGTCGACCGTACTTCTTGCTAGGACGCAGTGGAATGAAGTGCATATTTTAGCGAAATGTGTTTTTCTTTTAAGCATGGTAACTGAACGGCAAAAGAAAAAATCATCACGCAAGCGTCGGCAGTACGATGAGAACATCGTGCGGCAGTGTATTTTGAACGTTAAAAATGGTAAACAAACCATTTACGGTGCTTCAAAATCCTTCGGTGTTCCGGAATCCACTATCAGGTTTCGCCTCAGTGACAAATGGAGCAAGAAGGCTCGGAAAGGTCCGCAAACAGTGATGTCGAAAGATGAAGAGGAAAAACTTGTGGTGTGGCTCAAAGAAATGCAGAGAAAGGGTTTTCCGGTCGTGAAGGAAACACTCTTTTCGAAGATCAAAACATTCTTTGATACTACATCGCGGCCAAATCCTTTTCCGAACAATGCTCCTGGTAAGTAGATCTAAGTTCATGGTGGCATATTTATTTAACAAAAATATTTGCAATTTTAGGGCGTAAATGGTTTAACAGTTTCCTCCAGCGACATAAATCTATTTCACTGCGAACGCCAGAAGCTGTTTCTACAGCCAGTGCTAATGTATCCGAGTGTAATATTCGGAGCTGGTTCACCAACGTGGATTCGTACTTAGAGGAACGAAACCAGTTCGATATTCTTCTCGATCCATCAAGGGTCTATAATGGTGACGAGACTTCTTTCTTCCTTCATCCCAAAACTAAAGCAGTACTAGCTGCTCGTGGGAGTCGTAATGTTTATGAAGTGGAACACGCCAGCAGTCACACGAACATAACTGTGATGTTCAGTTTTGCAGCGGATGGCTCTATTGTACCTCCGAATATCATCTTGCCAATGCAAAGGATTCGTGCTGACTTATTGCGGACATTCCCAGTGGACTGGGGCATTGGAAAAAGTGCCAAAGGATGAATGGATGGTCCTAATTTCGAGTTGTATATTCAGAAAGTTTTTTATCCCTTTCTTTTGAAAAAAAAGTGTAACATTCCCAGTAATCTATTTTGTTGATGGGCATTCATCCCACATGGCTGTAGATGTGGCTGACTTGTGCCTCGATTTAGGAATAATACTTATAGTATTGTATCCTAATACCACACGAATAACTCAGCCTGCTGACGTAGCCATCTTTAAACCTTTGAAGAATGCGTGGAAGGCAGCAGTATCTGAGTGGCATGATTCAAATAATGGAGAAATTCTCACGTTAAATTACTTCAGTACGGTTCTCCAGGAGGCGATGAAACGAGGAATCGTGAAAAACAGCATTATAAATGGATTTAAAGTGTGTGGGCTGTACCCCTTCAATCCAGACAGTATTGACTACAGCAAGTGCATTGCCAAGTCTGCTGTATCTGCTCCCAATCCAGAGGCATCATTGGTATGTCGAGAAGAAAGTGTACTGCCCAATAGTATTGTTGCTCCCACATCTTCAGAATCACAATTTCCTTCGTATGTTACGAATTCTGTGCTCATTCCTTTCAAAATCATTGAACTCGCCTTGAAGGACATTGGTGAAAAGCGTTTGCAAAAGTTTGTTAGAAACAATGATTTGACCGATGATGAGGTTGTCATCAAGAACATGTATGAAAAACTGTTGAAACCATTTCACTCGTCACCATTGCTTGCTGGTACGATTGATTTAGAAACCCAATCTTCAATACCTGTTTCGGATCAATCTGACGATAATCATCTAAGTCTCACGACTGAGCAAATTCAGGACTTTTCAGGTAACTCGTGATTTATTTTCATAAAAACAAGCATTGATCTTTTTTTTACATAACTTTATAGTTAATCTGCCAATTCTCGATGAGAGATCAGATGAGATTCAAGAATGCATCTCTTTGGAAGTGATAAGCGAATCAGAACCAGCTTTAAACAACGACCTCTGGAATACAGCGCTTGAATTATATACGGATAATTTAAGCAATACTGGATTAAGCGAATGTGTTAAAATCTTTCCTGTGTCACACGATATCACCATAAATTTAACTGATGCCATAGCAGGTAAATTTAAAGTTGTATGAATTAAAGATTTTGATGCATAAAATTATAAAATTTACAGATAACATTGCTACTTTTAGCAATACGTCCCTCAATGCCTTAGAATGCTCAGTAGAATCATCTAGCATTGGCACAGGTACACATGTTACTGAACAAGAGAAACACGTTTTGGTAGATATTTCTAACGAACAACGAGGTATGAAAAGGAAGATGAGCATTTCCACCTTCCTTGAATGTCCTGAAACTCCGAAAAGAAATCGTGTTCATCGAAATTACAAGCGCAAATTTTACCCTGTACTTACGGCAGGTGAACGCTTAGACGAGATTCGGCGAATCGAAGATGAGAAGATAAACACTGTTCAACAGAGGAAGGAAAAAGCTGAGAAGCGTGCTGAACGAAAAATTGAAACTGAAAAACTGAAAGCAGTAACTCTTGAGCAAAGGAAGAAAAAGGCTGAAGAAAAAGCTGAAGGTGAGAAACTGAAAGCAGTAACACGTGAACGTAGACGTCAGGAATCGGCCATAAGGAAACAGGAACGTGAAAATTTGCGACAGGAGAAGCGAGTAAAAACAGCTGCGATGAAGCGTAAAAAACGCGAAAAAACAAACGTGTTTAAAAACTTGAATCTTATCTGCTCGTAAATAATCTGCATTGTTTGTATTTTTAATCATTTGTTCCATACTTTCTTTTGAAATAGATAGAAACGTTAATTTGAAAACTTATTGGTTTTCATCTCACCATTTCATTAAATCCAATAAAATATATAAACTGCGAATTAGTTATGCTCATCTCTTTCTTCCTGACATTTTGGCGCTTCTGTTGCGTGTGTTTTATATGCATTGCATTGCTGTAAATTGAATGTTGAGCTTCCCCAGCTTCGCTAAGCAATCAGTAGTATGGGGAAGCCTTAATGCTCGCAACAAAGTATTCTTTGAGGCATTTTCTTCCATTATTACGTGAGATCTTTCGTCAACCAATTCATGAATATATATTTAATGTATGGCATGTACGATGGAACCCTGTTACCAATGATTTTGTGAAACTGTCCAACCAGTATAATTTATATATCATTTGAGAATCAAATCAACCCCATACGGTTTGATAATACAATGCATTCATATCCCTTATACACAAGTACCATATACGAAAGGTATTTTAAATGGTTGAACCATATATAACGCAACTATAGGAACAGCCATACGCAACTATAGTAACAAATACGTTCAGCTTGTCATAACTAATTTCAAGCTCCAATAGACTTTATTAAGTAGGTTAACGCTGTTAAATGATAGAAGAAGATCCACACTATCGGAAAATGATAAAACACTTCAGTATTATGCATTTTATTGTATCATAACTTAGTGAAATGAGAATTAATTGTGCTTAGCTCCCCCACTATTGGGTCACTTACCCTACGCATTTGTTGTGACACATCTCTTAAGATTTGGGTGGTTTAGCTTGCACCAATTCCGCCAGCCACGTATTGTGAAATTGGCAGACCTGTAAATCAATTTATTTTTAGATGTGTTGACAGAAGAAATACAAGAACCTATCGCAGATTTGCGAGTTCAAACAAATGTATTTTTAAATTTTATCTCGGAATAAATATTACAACAACGTAACTCACCATACATCGTGCACTCGTTCCAAAGGTGATACGTATTCCTCAACGAACGATATGTACATCTGACGCAAAACATTCAAAAATAAAACAGTCCCATCGCTTTCATCTACATTTTCTTTCAGAAATTCGATCGTTTCGTGTTTCATGATTTTAAACGTAGGACCAAACTTCATCTTGTCCTTAACATCTACGTCACCCATAGTGAAACAATGCTTGTCCTTGCTGTGGTTGAGTACTAGTTCTTTGAGGTGAGCTTTGGTCACAAATTGCCTAGTAAGTAGAAAACAAAAATAATGTTTAAATTACCGATACTTGTTTATCGTTTTATAAAATAAATATTTACCGATTTGCTTGTCCGAATTTATCAACTTATTTCGGAATTTGTTGACTGCATGTACCATGTCTTGAACATTGAATGGTGTGTGAGCTTCATTATGCAACCTGAACCACGGGCCCCAAGGTGAAATAATAGGTTCTGTTTCCAGCCCGGAACGTGCTTTCATGGCCTTCATTAGTCGTGGATTGCCGTCATATGCATGTGCAACAACAATGATGCCTTCGTTTCTTAGTTTTGTCTCCTTATATTGCCACCGGTTCAGTACATCTTTAGACTCCAATTTGTTATCTGAGCAAACGTGGTATAATACATAGGGTGCTGCATCTTTCACTAATGACAGAGCTAGCTGGACATATGCATGATTTCCTTGCGGGTAATTTTTGACGTAGGACTACATCTTTAAATTCAATCCTGGGGCCCCATTCAAAAAATCTAAATTCAGATATGTAACGAAAAATCCCTAACACGGACATGAGCAAACACACCGCTCGGTTTACCGCTTGCTATTTCACCAATGAATGGCGATTACTTCACGACATGGAGGAGCACTACACCAGCCGGTTGAACACAGTTTTCCATGAATATGTATTGCGCATTGAGTCGGAGGCAAAGCGGGATCCATCGTCTTTTTGGACCTACGTGAAGAAACTTAAGGGGGTATTCCCAATCTTTTGCCTTTTTTCGGCCTGTTTTTCAATTAATTTTTTTTCAAGGAAAATGAATAGTAATGCGCATAACTCTTTGGGATTATTGTTTATTGAACATTAAAGTTTACAAATAAATTTTTTTCGACATAAAAAAGACATTATTGACGTCACAAAATGGCGGCAAACAGACCCCTGTTCGCCGCAAACGCCTGGACGGGCGAAGACTTTTCTCTGGAACGGCTTCATCTGAAACAGATTTCGTGATGAAATAATAATCTGCATAAGATTCTCTGGAGCTTCTCCCGTTGGCAGCAAAAAATCTAGCAAATTAACAAAATGGCGGCCATATGAAAAAACAGGCGATTTTTAGCCCGCTTTTTTGCAACTTTAAGGTGCTTCAAACAATGTTAAATGTTAATATTTTTGGCTGAAAGTGGGAGAAGCTCCAAAGAATTTAATAAGGAACAAAATGCGCAAAGATTCAAGTCAATATCTCTTATAGTTTCTGAGAAAAATCTTCGCCCGATAAAAAAAATGTGGTTTCGAGAAAAACGCGTTTAAAGTTTTGACTTTAGTTAAAACCATTTGGGGGTTCTTACCATTAGTCAGCTATGCCTGGACACCGAATTCGCTGATCGGAAAACGGCTTGGGGGGATGAAAGTATATAGTCTAAAGTACAAAAAAACGTGAAAAAAAAAAATTTGATTTTTTGAAAAAAAAGATCGGGAATACCCCCTTAATGTAACAAAATGCTGCGCAATATCTTTTAGCCGTTCACGCGATCCCTTACGACATGACTATAGAATAGGACTCAGTAGTTTACTCTTCGTTTCTTCAGTTAAGGATTCGGGTGTTATCATCGACTCTAAAGTCAGCTTCAATGAGTACATCTCCATGATAACTGCGAAAGCATTCGCCACATTAGGTTTCTTGAAACGAAACACAAACGCATTCCAAGACATCTACGTGCTGAAATCACTATACTGTGCTCTCGTCCGCAGTCTTCTAGAGTATGCTGTTGTTGTGTGGGCACCCTTTCACGCTATTCAAGCTAACAGAATCGAAGCCATTCAGCGAAACTTCGTAAGATACGCTTTACGTGTTCTGCCCTGGAACGATTCGGTAAATTTGCCGCCTTACGAAGAACGGTGCAGGCTGATTGACCTGGACACGTTGGCAGCAAGAAGGAAACTACTTCAGCGACTCTTCGTGTTTGGATTGCTTAACGGTGACGTGGATTGCAACTCTCTTGTGAGCCAAATCTACATCAATGCTCCTCAAAGAGTTCTACGTACTTACACGCTTCTGTGGCAACCTACCCATCGGACCAACTATGGATTCAACGAACCGTGGACGTTGTGCTGTCGTGTGTTTAATGGAACGTTTGATGTATATGATTTTAACATTAGTAAGTCTACTTACAGACATAGAATTCGTCACCTAGCCTAGAAAATATCTATACAACATTACGTTTAAGATTTAATAAAATAAATAAAATAATAAAAACGTTTGCCAAATCGTTTTCTTCGTCATTTATACTTTCGAGCAACGGACGGATAAGCGTCGGACACGGCGCATCCCAAGTAACAACTTTGGTTTTATGAGGGTTCTGTAGATCATGATTTAGACTTGTAGCATGCTTTAAAACCACTATAAAACTTACAATGTTACTTGGGATGAGTGGAACAGCATGCATCGCACCAATACGAAGACGACGACGAATGCACCCACATCCAGCGGAGGAAAGGCTTCCCGCAATAGGCAGCATGACTGGGCACTGTCATTCGGTCGGCATCGACTTGCACTGGTGTGAAAAGTCATGTAGCACTAGTTGTTCTTTCACATCAATCCAATTCAATGCTGGTCGGAGCATGTCTTGGTCTGGTGTGAATGCTGCCATATACTTGCAACTAGGAAGGTTCTAACGAAAAATACTCCAAAAGGAAGGGGCCTAATAAGCTATTCTGCAAGTTTTATACTGACTGTAATTCAGTGAACGTGATCAGTTGCAATTCCATTAGCTGTGGGAACAGTCGTCACAACTAGTTTGAAAGACCCAGAAAGTGGACGCGGACATCGGAATGAGAAGCATTACCAACGGCAACGACATCCTTCGAACGTTACACAGCTGAGTTTGACTACAATGATCACCTGCGTAATGCTGCTACCAGGAAAGCCATCTGAGCACGCTGTCTCTTTTTTTTTAAACGGGGGGGGAATCTGCTCCCAGACACCTGAGAAGATAACTCAGGGTGTGGGGATGGGAGAAGTAGCGCTCCCGACCCACTAAACCTTACCCTGTGCTCTTGGCCCTTGCCCTCCCCGGAACCGCCCGAAAGCATTACATCATGGGAGGGGGCCGGTTGCGCTATGGCGCATCACATCAGTGGTGTGTCACAGACGTGACACTCGCTATTGCACAGTGAGCAGCTGTGCAGGGCGTTCCTCTTATCGTTCGCTGTTAATTGTTCGCCTGAGTTCTAGAGCAGACGTGATAGCCAGCCAACTGTCCACGGCAGGACAGGACAGATGTGACCATTTACCAGCTGCGTGTGCTGCAACTTGGTCAGAGTCGTCTAAACTCTAAGAACCCGGTGTCACTCCTGCCTTTGCACAACATGGCTTATCGACCTCCTGGGACGAGCTGGATGGGGCTCCAGCGTCCTTACTCTGCTGTAGTTCGTTTATCCGCAATATCTCTCCCTTAGGTTCGATGATTAACGTTTCCAGGGCACACCACGAGGAGGCGAACTACTTCATGCTCCAGCACGCTGTCTCTGGAGATACCCAAGTACACCAGTGGAAAAAAATTGACGAAGTCGTTCGATTCGTTCTTGCTAAGTATAACATAAAAATAAAAACATTCAATTGGAATCAATCAACACAGATCCACAGCATTTGATAAATAGTTGGAAAAATAATTCAAACAAATGTATACCGTTCTTTGTAGGATGATTGGATTCTTTCTAACACTTCCGTTTCAAATGAATCTATTGACTCGGATTTCGAATTGTTCGTTTTGCTGGATGGCATGAATAGATCCAAGCCTGCATCACGAATGGTGTTGGCCAGCTTCAGAGTTAGTTTTTTCTCCCCTCTAAGAAAAGTAAATTTTTCCGGTTTTTCTGCGTAAATCCCGTATATTTCACGCATTTTATCCGAGCCGATGTTCACGCATGCTCTCATATCGACCTCTATTGCACCCAGATCTTCGTTCGTGATGTCACCAAGCATAGCGCTAGCTGCGCATCCTTGGAACTCAAGAATGCGCTGGACATTGAGAGGAACAACTCCTATTGATAATTGTAATCTCTCCCAGAAACACTGGTATATTTCCTGCAGATGATCAATATGTTCTTAATTTAACTAGTTTCATTACAAGTTATTTTTATCAAAGAACCAACTGTTCAAATTTCTATAAATATTAGAATAATAATTAAGGGGATTATTTTCCTCTCGTGTGAAATCCATTTTAGATTAAACGAATGTCAAACGTACACTTAAAACCAAAAATAGTCAAAGACAAAAAAAACTAAGTATGACATTCAAAAATATAAAAAATATTTAATATTGCCACCATCGGTATTGATGCTTATACTTGGAGCTGGCCTTACCCTAGGGTGCAACAGTTCAAGGACCGTCCAAACATGTCAATTCGAGATGTCGCTAAAAAGTCCAAGGTGTCAGTTGGTTTTGTGCAGAAAATCGTGAAACGTGCTGGGTTATATGTTTAAAAGGTGCAAACAGTCCCAAACCGGAATGAAAAGCAAAACATCACTGCGGAAACCCGCGCTCGGAAACTTTACACGAAGTTGTTCACCAAATCGTGTTGCATCGTGATGGATGACGAAACTTGCGTCAAGGCCGACTTCCGTCCACTTCCAGGGCAAGAATATTTCGTGGCCAAGTCTATGTTTGATGTTCCGGAGGATGTTCGAAAGAAGAAATTATCGAAAATTGCAAAGAAGTTCCTGATCTGACAAGCGCTCTTTTCATCACTTCCGGAACAATCAACGGTGCGATTTATACGGAAGAGTGCCTTTAAGAAGCGTCTCTTGCCAGGAAAAAGGATCAACTCTGTCTTTGCCTGATCTAGCATCCTGCCACTACGCTTGAAACGTGTTGGAGTGGTACCGAGCCAACGGTGTCAATTTTGTGCCAAAAAATATGAACCCACCAAATTCACTGGAAATTCGCCCAATTGAAAATTCTGGGTATTTAAGAAGACGGCATTCGGGATGGGACACCAAATTAAATAACACAAAGTGTGTTAATTATAACTCATTATTAGTTTTTCATTCAATGGAAATTTCAAGAAAATCCGATAATCGGTTTAGTTTTGGTGAGTAAATATGGGTGTGCCATTTTTATCGAATACACCCTTTATTCAGAATTTGCAGTGTTTTACCGTATGCACAGATTATGTAAGGTGGTCATCAGAAGAATTTAAAATAAATTGTTAAATTTATGTTGGCAAACTTTTAACCAAGTAAGTGCCTTCCAATGTACTTAGGATAGAAAATCATCTTGTGGAGGTTTGACACATAAATATGAATTCTGGAGAACTTCCATTTGTTTTACATGTAACCTATACTTTGTTCTCAATTTTAGTTACCCGTAAAAAAATATCCAAATCGGATCTCATAGTCACATTCATCAACAGGAAGAATTGTCTTATTTCAAATCTCAGTTCGGCCGAGTCTGATAACTGTCTACAAGAAGATATAGTATTAAAATTTTTGTTGCTTAAATCACCACTTACAAGTGAAAATTATTCCAGTCCTATTTTCTGGACTATATTAAAGTATTCGACAGCACTGCATCGTTTACAAGTTCCTAGCAGCCTTTAAATCATTATGGTGAGGTTTCCATCCGAAAATATTAGCTACACGAATATAAGCATCTTTCGGTCCTAAGCTGAGGTATGAACAACAACCACAGATAAGCACCATCATGATGCAGCCGGATCAGCTTTACCCAACTCATTTAGCTTTCACCAACATGATGTTAGTTACCTATGTTTTCTGGTTTGTAGGCCGATTTACCTTGAAACATTGAGACGAAAATTGGTAGGGCAACTGGATTTTGTGCTTCTGGTTATTTATGTTTTCCTATTATAAAATTCTGCATGCTTGACAAAATTGATTTTTTACAAACAGTAACAGCCTGTTGCATATAGGACAGATTTGTAAATATCAGTAGCTTCTGTATGATCCCGTTTTAAGTAGACATCCAGTTGAACAAAAAATTTGCATACTGGCTAGGGAACGGCTTGTACAGCTTAATTCGCACATTCAACCTAGCCCTACTACATCTCGTCCCATGGCTGCTGTGCTGGTACAATAGAACTTTATACATACAGATATGGCACGCTCTCTACCACCTCCCATTGTCAAACACGACCTACACATAGTTGTTATTGTTATGATTATGTGCTCTACTGCTGACTCGACCGGAATCGTCCTGCGACGGCTTCCCTCTTATTCTCCCACTTTCAAGTGGGGCTGAGGTGAGGTGAAAGTTTTTACTTACCGAGACATGTTTTGCATCTGGTTTTGCTACTGCTGCAGAATTTAACATTTTCAGGGGTAATATCCATTATGAAAGTCTCGGGTTTACTCTGAAAGATGCAATTGCTCTACTTGTGCAGTCAACGGGGTCCAATTTGCGGATGACGATGGCAGGAGATAATTAATAAAGAGGTTAGTAAACTTTTGCTAAACCTACGGCAAACTTTGATCGGCAATCCAATGTGACTAAGCATCGACGGTACATTTGTGTATGAGAAACATGAGAAATAAATAAAAAAAAAAATTAGGAATAAACAGAGCAGTTAGAGTCACTCTTTAGGATGAAACTCGTCATTCAGAAACTTTATCCGAGTGGTGTGTTCGAAAAGTTAGTCGTTTTAAACTAGATTGGTGAATGGATGGACGGATTGAATATTATGAAGCTAATCATAATGAACAGAAGGCAGAATTCAACTGGCTGGAAAATTTCAATATCCGTCATCGTGCTCCGCAGTACTTCTATAAACTTCACCAGGGCATAGTGTGGACCCGATTTACTAGAAAATATATCTTTTGATCATTTTTAGGATGCTGTGCACCATAAGGAAACAATGCGAAAAGCCTCTAAGCATGCCAATGGACGACTTTTCTTCATGGTTTCTCATGACTAAACAATCTGTATATTGGTAATTTTGTATTAAATTATAAGAGTTTTACCATCGTTTAGTGATCGTGATTTATATGCTTTAAAAATTACATGCAATTTTTTTTTTGTTCAAAATGACGGATTAAACATTTTTTTTCTAAGATCTAAGGCATGGAGCACAAAAATCATTACTAGGAAATATTTAAAGATTCTGGGCCTATGAAAATATTGGAAATGCTAGGTGTTAACCAATCATACACCAAACAGTACATTATAATACAATTATAACGAAAGCAAATACGGGAAACGCTCCAGTATTGGCCATGTTCCTATTTTGGCCATCTTTTTAAGATATTTTAGATGTTAAGTTGCTTTCAGTTTATTGGTACAAACCATATTCATCGGTGTCATGTCATAAACATGCCGAGCACAAAATGGACGTAATTCAATCGGTTTTCTGTGGTGTGGCCAAAATAGGAACCTATATTAAATTATTATATATTACATACGTAAGACCTATTCTGGAATACTGAAACCTAGTATGGAATCCGTACATTGCCATACACGAGGAACGGATAGAATCCGCTCAAAGAAATTTATTTTATATGCCCTTCGCAAATTGAATTGGACAGCATCTCCTCTTCCATCATATGAAGCACGCTGAATGCTCATCAACTTACAAACACTCAAAGAACGCCGCGAATTTGCAATGCTTTTCTTCATCAATGACATTATTTCACATTTCATAGAATCATCAGAAATACTTTCAAAATTAAACTTCTACACATCCTGTCGGCATCTAAGAACACGCAAATTATTATCAGTAAAATCTTACAGAACACATTACGCAAAAAATGGCCCCTTAAATCAAATGATGCGACAGTATAATCTACACTGTGAAGTGATTAGCATCACTGTGTCAAAACAATAAATTAGAACCCGACTTAAACATAATAGAAATAATGCATAGTATGTAAGTAAAACATTGTAACCATTGTATGTAGTCTTCTTTTGCTTGACGAAATAAATATTTAAAGAAATAAAAATAAATTGAAAAAGAACTCGTTACTTGTTTTCAAAATTACATGTCCTGGCTTCTATTCATTTGTTTTCTAATGTTTTTATACTCGAGCAGAAACGAATATCTCCATATATGTCTGACGCAACACCAAAAAATAATACCCACAATATCATTCCAACACCAAAATAAGCTAATGCAGTACCAAAACGGTACCACACAGGTATTCTGTTGGTATCCAAATATAATTTTGTGTTATTTCGAAAGAATTTTGCAAGTAATTTTTTGGTGTTATTCTTTGGTATTTTGATGTTTTCTCCTGCTCGGGTACCATTTGAAAGGACATTTCTTCAATTTTTCATTAATACATTGTTCACGCCTTTTTAGTCATTGCCCTCTTAAATCCGGATTATTATTTTTATCAAAATTTTCCAGAGTACAGTACAGTTGGAGTTCAATCAGTTTTAACTTGCCAAAACGGCTTGTCTACCAACTCGACAAAAATTGACAATCCTAAAATTAAACTAACAATCGTACCAACCACCATGTGACATGACTAATTGAAACATAAGTAAAGGGAAGTTATATCCTTTCCATCAAGATAAAAAGTAGAAGGGTCTGTGTCTAGGGGAACGAACGCAAGCTTGACTTAGGACCGCTAGTGAACGGAACAACTATGTTCACAGGCGTGCGCAAGGGGGGGCCAGGGGGGGCCATGGCCCCCCCAAATGATTTGTGTTTCATACCTTATGCGCCCTCCTGATGCTCCTCATGCTAGACCTTTACTGTTAACGCCCTCTTATTGTTTTCATACACATTATAAAAAAATCAAAAGTCCATAAACATAACATACACCTTTCTTGTGATGTATCAGCAAGGTGAACAAAAAAAATCTAAGTTCTCTGAGACAGCCGCCGTAGGCAATCATGAAGTGTTTAACAAAATTGTAAGATTAGTTTAAATGCCTCCACACAAAACGATCTTTAAAAACTTGATTTATTTTCTAATTGTTAAGCAAAAGCAAATTCGACGGAGGAATTAAAAAAGATGATTTTATTTTTAAATTACAACAAGCAGCCTAGCGCCCCCTCTAGGAGTATCTAATTTAAATTTAATTTGTTTTTACTTCGATGATACTCATGTCATAAAACAGCAAGGCGTTTGGAAAATAAGGAATTTGAAAGTGTGATTCAACAGGAGGGCACCAGGGGTATTTGATTAAATTTTATATATTTTTTTACTTTGATGACATTCATGCTTCTGGATGCTGTTAGAATGTTTAATAAATATAGAATAGTTTGTTTGCGCTAGGGGTCTTTAGTTGAGTTTGATTTTATTTTTTAATTTTTGTTTCCTGAAATTGGAATTGTTGGTTTGTATCAGGGGGCGGTAGGGGTCTTTAATTGAATTTAATTTTTTGTGTTTATTTTGATGATGAGCATGCTCGTGGAGGGCGTTTGAAAAATGGGGAAATTGGATGTGTGATTTCAACTATCTCTGCTGTAACAGAGGGCGCTAGGGGTCTTTAATTGAATTTGATTTTAAATATTATTTTTTCTTCTATATTTTTTTTCTGGAAGGCGTTTTGATTTTTTCATAAAATATAAATGGTTTGCATTATGGGACGCTAAGAGTATTTATTTTTGTTTCTTTTTAATGATACTAATGCAAATTGAAGACGTTTGTGATGTTTGAGAAAATTTGAATTTTTGCTTTTAATTTCCTTGAAGCAGAAGGGGCGCTAGGGGTCTTTAGTTGAGTTTGATTTTAATTTTTTAATTTTTGTTTCCTGAAATTGGAATTGTTGGTTTGTATCAGGGGGCGGTAGGGGTCTTTAATTGAATTTAATTTTGTGTTTATTTTGATGATGAGCATGCTCGTGGAGGGCGTTTGAAAAATGGGGAAATTGGATGTGTGATTTCAACTATCTCTGCTGTAACAGAGGGCGCTAGGGGTCTTTAATTGAATTTGATTTTAAATATTATTTTTTCTTCTATATTTTTTTTCTGGAAGGCGTTTTGATTTTTTCATAAAATATAAATGGTTTGCATTATGGGACGCTAAGAGTATTTATTTTTGTTTCTTTTTAATGATACTAATGCAAATTGAAGACGTTTGTGATGTTTGAGAAAATTTGAATTTTTGCTTTTAATTTCCTTGAAGCAGAAGGGGCGCTAGGGGTCTTTAGTTGAGTTTGATTTTAATTTTTTAATTTTTGTTTCCTGAAATTGGAATTGTTGGTTTGTATCAGGGGGCGGTAGGGGTCTTTAATTGAATTTAATTTTTTGTGTTTATTTTGATGATGAGCATGCTCGTGGAGGGCGTTTGAAAAATGGGGAAATTGGATGTGTGATTTCAACTATCTCTGCTGTAACAGAGGGCGCTAGGGGTCTTTAATTGAATTTGATTTTAAATATTTTTTTTCTTCTATATTTTTTTTCTGGAAGGCGTTTTGATTTTTTCATTAAATATAAATGGTTTGCATTATGGGACGCTAAGAGTATTTATTTTTGTTTCTTTTTAATGATACTAATGCAAATTGAAGACGTTTGTGATGTTTGAGAAAATTTGAATTTTTGCTTTTAATTTCCTTGAAGCAGAAGGGGCGCTAGGGGTCTTTAGTTGAGTTTGATATTAATTTTTTAATTTTTGTTTCCTGAAATTGGAATTGTTGGTTTGTATCAGGGGGCGGTAGGGGTCTTTAATTGAATTTAATTTTGTGTTTATTTTGATGATGAGCATGCTCGTGGAGGGCGTTTGAAAAATGGGGAAATTGGATGTGTGATTTCAACTATCTCTGCTGTAACAGAGGGCGCTAGGGGTCTTTAATTGAATTTGATTTTAAATAAAATTATTGAAAATTTATAGTACAAATTAAGCTCCGAGCTGGTGTATAGGAGGAGGGAAACCTTCAATGAAAATTAGTGGTGGAAAATTTACACCCTTCTGGTGACGGAGGGGCAAGCTTAATTGCAGAAAATTGGTGAAAAATAACTAAGTGTTGGTGGAACGGCAAGCTGTATTGAAAATATTGGAGGAAAATTCGAACCGTTTTTGTAAATGGAGAATTGTGCAAGCTTTATTGAAAATTTATAGTACAAATTTAGCTCCTAGCTGGTATATGGGGGAAGGAAAACCTTCAATGAAAATTAGTGGTGGAAAATTTACACCCTTCTGGTGATGGAGGGGGCAAGCTTAATTGCAGAAAATTGGTGAAAAATAACTAAGTGTTGGTGGAAGGGCAAGCTGTATTGAAAATATTGGAGGAAAATTTGAACCGTTTTTGTAAATGGAGAATTGTGCAAGCTTTATTGAAAATTTGTAGTACAAATTTAGCTCCTAGCTGGTGTATAGGAGGAGGGGAACCTTCAATGAAAATTAGTGGTGGAAAATTTACACCCTTCTGGTGATGGAGGGACAAGTTTTTCTGAAAATTTATGGTGGAAAATTTACAGCGTTCTGGTCAATGGAGGGGCAAGCGTTTTGTTTTGGAAAATTGTGGTGTGAAATTTGCACCGTTAAAGTGAATAGACGGGGTTTAACTAAAAATTCCTGATGTAAAATTTGATAGTACTGTTGAATAGAACTGCAATGTGTATTGAAAATTTATACACAGTACAAAAAATATTATAATATCAGCCTGCGGTTGAAAGTCTCTTAAATAAACAAAATAAATCAATCAATCACTTCAGTATCACATCAAAGTGGATGCACTTCAATCTGTCGATAATATGGTGTTAAATTACTTGCCAAAAAGGACAAAATTATCATTAATACAGTGCATGAACTGACATTACGCTGCTTTTACTGCATTTGTTTATTTTTGTGACCATACAAATTTCATGGGGTTTTTGACATGATTGAAGTGCATCCTCTTGGATGTTATATTAAAATTTATTTTTTGCTGTGTAGTGTTAAATTTGCGACGTTCTGATGAATGGAGGGGCAATATTAACATTTATGGCATTATTAACATATTAACAAATGGCCTATTAAGACAAGCTTTATCGAAGATTTCTGACTGGAAATTTGCCTCATGCTGATGAACGGCGAGGAATAAAAATATTATAAATAAATATTTCTCGTGGAACAATCGCACTGAAATGGTCCATGGATGTCTAGTTTTCAGAAAATTTCTGCTGTGAAAATAGCACCGCATCGGAGCATTTTGGGAGGAGGTTAGTTTCATAGCAAATAACGGGTGCAAAAATTGGTATGAAAAAGACAAATCTCGCGTCACTTTTCAAATAGACCAATGTAACAAATGTAAACAAATCGAGTTAAGCTATACAAACTATTACTCTTCTATCATTGTATGTGATACAAAAACATCCATCCAAATTTACTTTCATTCATTTGAGATAATCATTGATCAAAAATTGTCCAATGTACTGTTTGAAATGATGGTTACTTGATTGTTACTTCGGTCATTCGGACTGCCTAACATGATTGGTGCTCATTTTCCAAAGGCGGGGCCAATCTAAAGTTAGGTACTATACTCTGAAATCTGTGAAAGGGAATCTAGTATCATGTAGACAAAACGTCCAATGTAACACTCATTGATTATGTCAGTGAGAAAAATCGTCCAATGTAACATGTCCGATGTACAACTTGACTTGCCAAAACGTCCTATGTGGTTTTTTCTATGTTGTAGCATGAAATTCAAAGTAAAATTGTGATTTTACCGTTTCTTCTGAATTTTCAACGTTCTTATACACTGACTACATTAAAAATAGTATTGCAAAACGTATTGTTTTTAAACAGTTAAAATAATAATCTGTCGAACTTCAACTTCGATTTTCTCAAAATGGTGGATATGTTACATTGGTCTATTTGAAAAGTGACGCGAGAAATACTCAAACTGACTCTCTCATACCATCGCAAATTCTGCACAGTGTATATACACACTATATTAAAATGAAGCAATCGTTCTGCCCTTTTTCGGTTGCTGCGCTGTATGGAAGCAGGTTTATTTTTAGCATTTCTGTTGCCCTCCCGTTCTGAATGAAACCTTCTGCGTGTAGATTGTATCGTACCTCTCGTCACTCATTTTCCATGGGCCCAAATAGACAACTAGTGAAGACAAAAAATTTAGGATTGAGATTGAGATTGAGATGTACGCTGTTCGTATCCGATGTTAGAGAACTTGCATTTCCCTTAATTATTTCGATGCCACCTTTCATCTAAGGAAACAATGAATGTTGATGTAACGAAACTGTTTTTCAGGATGAATGAAAAAAAAAATAAAATCTTTTCCCTAACCCGAAAAACAAGAATCGAACTCGAAACTTCATGATTAGTGACTCCGCACTTTTGTGCTGTGCCATACTCAACAATTGAATTAGGGGTATCCAGTAATCAATTTATATCAATATCGAATATATTCATTGCGATGGAATTGAACATGTTCAGCCCAGAAACAGACGCCACTATTTTAGCGCGAATGTGCTCTTCCAAGCGTTAGAAAATAGGATTGTGATTCGAGTTTTGGGGGCATCTGTTTTGTAAACAAACATTTAAATCACCGATTTCTCGCGGATTAAAGCTCAATCTTGCAATCCAACTTAACTAAAAGGATAGAGGAATGATTCCTCTATCATCTGGTTGAGTCGAATTGCAAGATTGTACTTTAATGCGCGAGTAATCGACGGTTTAATTTTTTGTTCACCAAATAGATACGCTCAAAACTCAAATCACTCCGGAGTTTCGGAGGAAATGTTTTTAACCGCCGTAAGAATTTTTGTAACAAAATGGCTTAAAGCATTTATTTGTCAAAATGGATAATTCGATCACGAAAACTAACAAAACCGTCAGATAGCGTAAAGTTCTTTCTAACTGTTAGTAATGTTAGTTTGCGAGGGCAATTAACTTCTGAATTCTTTGTTTACAAAAGCACTTAAGTTGACTTGAAAATGTTTGAGTTGAAAAATCAGCTATAATCAGAAACACCTCATGAATAGGGTTAGTAATACCGGGCTTGTTTTCCCAAAACCGGTTTTTCTGTACTCAGAAATGTAATACCGGTAAAACCGATACTGGGCAACATTTATAAAAAAAAAATGTAAACTGTTGCTCATGAAGTCATTCTTCCTGTTAGCGCGATTAATTGATACCTCACTTGTGTAACCGCTCTGATTAACTCTACGTTGCATATGGGATTAGAGCTAAATAATTCCGGGATCAGGAGGTGTCTTTTAAAAGAAAAACGATTTCTTTCCATTTATTTTAAATGCAAAATTCTTATTATACGGCCATTGATACCTTCTGAAAAGTGAACAGGATTCCACTTGTTGATAAATTGTAGTTACTCAAATTGCTCAAAACTGAAGAAACGTTACTAAAAATTTAGTTAACTTGACTCAAAAACGGGTACTCAAAAGATGCGCATAAAATTGGGCAAAGCCTATTTTGATTTCGTTGGCAGGTTTGCTAGAAAATATTTAGACGTAGGTTTCCAAGATCAAATGGTCTGAGTTTGCTATCCTACAAACATTTTGCTGACTTGAAGCAGAATAAGCTTCTTTTTAGCTTAATAAGATTATTTTATCTGAATAAGATACTTTGTAGCAAACATTTTTGCTAACCATTCAATTGTTCAAACAGTGTTCAATTGATAGTACAAGTTATTGTCTGTATAATTCCGGCATGATGCATAGTTTTAGTTTATAATAAATGATCCCATCGGAATTGAATACTATTTCAACTCTAATCTGTGGTACTTTATGGACTTCAAGATAGAAGCTGTTATTTGGATAAATATCGTGTCATTTTCTTGTAGAAACCTGAATAACTCTTAAAAAATCTCAAAATGTGGATGGCTTGATTGGGGTGCTTTTGATTGGAAAAATTTTGTGTGTTCGTCGGACGTATTGAGGTAAGTCCACCTTGCCGGCTCTCTATCCAACTTGATTGGTTTAATACGATATGTGATCGTTATATTCAAGGCTTTCTTTTTACTAAACATTCTGAAGATAATCCAAGTTAAACATAAAAAATGTATTACAATAATACCGGTTTTTAGTTGGCAGGACAAACGAATGTTTCGTACCATTTGTGAAAGATGTGTTTTATATACGATATTCAGTTATACGAAACGGGTTTAAAAGAAATAACTAATATTTATTTTCGATATATGTTCTATTTACAAGGACAAATAACTTCCGGATATTCAATCCGAAGTAATGTGCTTTCTTAAAGAAGTACATAATTTTTTATTTGTTCGAATACATCTGTGTCACACTGTATATATGCTTACAATAAATAACAACCCCTGAAAATTTCGTTAAGAATGTGCAAAAAAAATAATATCGATTTTTAACTGGAAAGGGTAAATGACACATTCTAAGTGACGTTTCAACGGTTGTGATCTATCTTTGTATAAGTTTTTGTACGGTAACTTAATGAAAATTAAAGTAGGGGGTTACATTTCCTCCGAAACTCCGGAGTGATTTGAGTTTTGAGCGTATCTATTTGGTGAACAAAAAATTAAACCGTCGATTACTCGCGCATTAAAGTACAATCTTGCAATTCGACTCAACCAGATGATAGAGGAATCATTCCTCTATCCTTTTAGTTAAGTTGGATTGCAAGATTGAGCTTTAATCCGCGAGAAATCGGTGATTTAAATGTTTGTTTACAAAACAGATGCCCCCAAGACTCGAATCACAATCCTATTTTCTAACGCTTGGAAGAGCACATTCGCGCTAAAATAGTGGCGTCTGTTTCTGGGCTGAACATGTTCAATTCCATCACAATGAATATATTCGATATTGATATAAATTGATTACTGGATACCCCTAATTCAATTGTTGAGTATGGCACAGCACAAAAGTGCGGAGTCACTAATCATGAAGTTTCGAGTTCGATTCTTGTTTTTCGGGTTAGGGAAAAGATTTTATTTTTTTTTTTCATTCATCCTGAAAAACAGTTTCGTTACATCAACATTCATTGTTTCCTTAGATGAAAGGTGGCATCGAAATAATTAAGGGAAATGCAAGTTCTCTAACATCGGATACGAACAGCGTACATCTCAATCTCAATCTCAATCCTAAATTTTTTGTCTTCACTAGTTGTCTATTTGGGCCCATGGAAAATGAGATACAATCTACACGCAGAAGGTTTCATTCAGAACGGGAGGGCAACAGAAATGCTAAAAATAAACCTGCTTCCATACAGCGCAGCAACCGAAAAAGGGCAGAACGATTGCTTCATTTTACTATAGTGTGTATATACACTGTGCAGAATTTGCGATGGTATGAGAGAGTCGGTTTGAGTATTTGTCTTTTTCATACCAATTTTTGCACCCGTTATTTGCTATGAAACTAACCTCCTCCCAAAATGCTCCGATGCGGTGCTATTTTCACAGCAGAAATTTTCTGAAAACTAGACATCCATGGACCATTTCAGTGCGATTGTTCCACGAGAAATATTTATTTATAATATTTTTATTCCTCGCCGTTCATCAGCATGAGGCAAATTTCCAGTCAGAAATCTTCGATAAAGCTTGTCTTAATAGGCCATTTGTTAATATGTTAATAATGCCATAAATGTTAATATTGCCCCTCCATTCATCAGAACGTCGCAAATTTAACACTACACAGCAAAAAATAAATTTTAATATAACATCCAAGAGGATGCACTTCAATCATGTCAAAAACCCCATGAAATTTGTATGGTCACAAAAATAAACAAATGCAGTAAAAGCAGCGTAATGTCAGTTCATGCACTGTATTAATGATAATTTTGTCCTTTTTGGCAAGTAATTTAACACCATATTATCGACAGATTGAAGTGCATCCACTTTGATGTGATACTGAAGTGATTGATTGATTTATTTTGTTTATTTAAGAGACTTTCAACCGCAGGCTGATATTATAATATTTTTTGTACTGTGTATAAATTTTCAATACACATTGCAGTTCTATTCAACAGTACTATCAAATTTTACATCAGGAATTTTTAGTTAAACCCCGTCTATTCACTTTAACGGTGCAAATTTCACACCACAATTTTCCAAAACAAAACGCTTGCCCCTCCATTGACCAGAACGCTGTAAATTTTCCACCATAAATTTTCAGAAAAACTTGTCCCTCCATCACCAGAAGGGTGTAAATTTTCCACCACTAATTTTCATTGAAGGTTCCCCTCCTCCTATACACCAGCTAGGAGCTAAATTTGTACTACAAATTTTCAATAAAGCTTGCACAATTCTCCATTTACAAAAACGGTTCAAATTTTCCTCCAATATTTTCAATACAGCTTGCCCTTCCACCAACACTTAGTTATTTTTCACCAATTTTCTGCAATTAAGCTTGCCCCCTCCATCACCAGAAGGGTGTAAATTTTCCACCACTAATTTTCATTGAAGGTTTTCCTTCCCCCATATACCAGCTAGGAGCTAAATTTGTACTATAAATTTTCAATAAAGCTTGCACAATTCTCCATTTACAAAAACGGTTCGAATTTTCCTCCAATATTTTCAATACAGCTTGCCCTTCCACCAACACTTAGTTATTTTTCACCAATTTTCTGCAATTAAGCTTGCCCCTCCGTCACCAGAAGGGTGTAAATTTTCCACCACTAATTTTCATTGAAGGTTCCATTTTCCATTTACCACCAGACATTTTCAATGTAGCTAGCTTCTCCTATTATCAAAATGTTTCAGGTTTTCCACCAAATATTTGCATTAAAGCTTGCCCCTATTTTAAGGTTTTTCACCATAAATTTTAAGTTCTTCCTTCCAATCATCAAAACGGTGCAAATTTTACACCAGAAA
Source organism: Ochlerotatus camptorhynchus (assembly GCF_037179485.1). Taxonomy (NCBI): domain Eukaryota; kingdom Metazoa; phylum Arthropoda; class Insecta; order Diptera; family Culicidae; genus Ochlerotatus; species Ochlerotatus camptorhynchus. Next base: position 1,373,346 of record NW_027040741.1, read on the forward strand.
TTATTATTACAGTTTGTTTCGCTATACAACAGAAGAATGCAGATTTTCCACCAGAAATTTTCAATGTAGCTTAATTTTTAATAAAGCTTGTGTCTCCATTTACCAGACCAGTGCAAGATTTCCACCAGAAACTTTCTGTTCATTTCATTTATCAATGCGATGCAAATTTTGCACCAGAGATTTTCTATAAAGCTTGCTCCTCTATTCACCAGAACGATGCACCAAAAATTGTCAGTGAAGTTTGTTTCACAATGCACCTTTTGTGGTGCAATTTTCAGACTTTGTCTCTTCATGCATAATAGTGCAATTTTTCCACTATAAATTTTCAATGAATAACTTCCGGATATTCAATCCGAAGTAATGTGCTTTCTTAAAGAAGTACATAATTTTTATGTGTTCGAATACATCTGTGTCACACTGTTTATATACTTACAATAAATAACAACCCCTGGAAATTTCGTTAAGAATGTGCAAAAAAATAATATCGTTTTTACCCTGGAAAGGGTTAAATGACACATTCTTAGTGACATTTCAACGGTTTTGAACTATCTTTGAATAAGTTTTTTTACGGTAACTTAATGAAAATTAAAGTAACCCCCATATATTATTGCAGATTTATCAAGTTTTGCACTACAATACGTTGTACGTGACGTTATATAACCGCTCATCAAATCGATTAGAACTACTCAAATCATAAACTTATGACCAATTTTTATTGAAAATTTATAGCACTAGTCAAATATTAAGAGTATATTTAAGGGTGACTTAATGGACTTTACAGTAACAATACCAAACCTGTTAAAAAAAACTGGTGAATACAAGCCGGTAGAATGTGTAATATAACCAAAGAAGAAAGCTAAGATGAAATGAAACAGACAGAAGAAAAAACATAGGGAATTGAAAGGCCGCCATTTTGCCAAAAGTTTTTTTTAAACCATCCATCGCAGTCTGAATTGACTTATTGTTGAAATTTTCGATTTCATACGAAAAACATGAGTACAAAGACTTTACAATATTCATTTCTATTATATAGATCTTTATATTCCCAACATCGTTAGTATTTCTTTAGCAATAATTTGCATTAGTTAGAAAACTCTTCATTTTAGGGAGATTATGTAAATAAATTTTGGCACCATGAATTTATGACTAATTTATATTTATTTGTACCGGGAACATTTGAAAGCTGACTAAATGGATAAAATTCTAGCAAAGTTAAAAAAAAAAATAGTTGAAAACTGGAATAACTGTTCAAAAACTATGAAGAAATGCTATTTAAGAATATTTAAAGAAAATTCAAAGTTTTATGTTGTCAAAATCGAATATAATTTTGGCAACATCGATTTAAACTTGAATAACATGACGCAATCATTTACAACTACCTCTAGCGTATAATTTCATCAAATGCAGCATTATTTTAAAAAAAAAAATAGCAATCGAAGCTTGTGAAAATGAACATGGAAATACATAGAAACTTGTTTTTGATTGAAAAATTTAAAAACACCGGTGTCATATGACTAATAAGTTTGACAGAAAATTCAGTTTCGGTTAAACGATGTTTTACCTAGTGATCACTCCATCCGGTCCAAATCATCATCTTACCGCCCCTCGGTGGGTGTTTGTATGGGAGCGAGCTGTCAATTTGTTAATTAAGTGTTAAATAACGAAATTATAATTTTGTTTTCAATTCCGATTTAAACATTGAGATGAAAATCTTTGGGATCGAAAAAAATATCATTGTGCTCAGAGCACCCCGAAAAAAAATAACAACAAAAATACATTTAAAAACAATGTAACAAGACGAAAACCAAAACTAAATTGTCGTGGTACAAAAACCATCATTTCCATACATCCTTTGTCATTGACGAAGAGAAGCCGACAGTAATCCCTTTGAACAAATCCTATCTCATCTTTTACCTTCACTTCTCTTTTTTGTATTATGCATGGACAAAAAAAAAGCAAATACCGTCGAACGTGCATGTTAGCAGACTAGCAACCACACTATGAGCGCTTCTTGTTTTTCTTTAGCCTATATATTCTCCAAAGCGTTAATAGACTAGTGGTAAAGACTCAAGTCTGTAAATCTCAACATTGCTTGTTCGGATCCGTTTTTTATACCCATTTTAAGTTTTTTGTGTTGCTTCCAATGATCATAATTTTTTGTCAAACAAACGGAACGGCTGACTAAAACGTGCAGTTTTTAATCCTCTCCGAGTAACCGACAGATCTAAGAGAGAGAACGTACTGAGCTAGTTTTTTCACGACGTAAATAAAAATGGACTGTCTTCATACGGAATTTGCCGTGCGCTGCTTGGAGTGCGATGAAGATAGTAGGGTAGAGAACTACTTCGGCCTAATCGCCCATTTTGGGCCTATCGAGCAGAATACTTCAAATAAATCCATGATTTCAGAGTTAACAAGTCAAATATGCGTTTGTTACGATACTTGAGTAAATAAGCTACCGAACGAAGTCAATGAGAACGCGTGGTATGAAGGTTTGCACCCATTATTTCCAAAACAAAAGAAACGCTCCGACGAATCAATTTTCATCTTCCTCCGATAGACCGATGTGAATTCATTGGCGTTTCGATGGCGTTTCAATGCGTTAGGCCGAGTTTAGAATCCGTAGGCCGAGTTTGGTGTCAAGAAGCAGTGTTAGACTTTTGACAACATCTCAACATTGGTTTCTCTTTTTCAAATCTTGCGGTACGTGCGGAAAGGTAAATAAATTTGAAAGCCATCAGTAATAATAACATTCCGTTTGGTGCTAAACTGCGCTAGATTAAAAAAGACTAAGTGCGGGTTGTGCTTAATTAAGTCCCCGGCAAGGTGACAGATAACCTTAGTTTCACGTACCCACTTGCAAATAGTAGATGTCGCCACACGATGTAAACAAAGGGATTGTCCTTCATCACCGCAACGGTATTTCTCTATGGAAAACCATCTTTTTGTTTCACTATGTGTGGATGTCAAACAACAGACAAGAATGCCATATGAAAAGAGCTAATTTATGAAACAAATCAATACAAATTGAAGCATCTTCTTATATCATCGAATGGCAATAATAATACTTTGGTTTCTTCAGTTATTTTTTGCTCTTGAGTTTGATTATCCTTCAGATTACTGCTCTGAACATAGTTGTGCAATGATGGCTTGTCCTGGGCCCGTAATTTTTTTTTTACTTTCCCGTGTTTTTCTTACGGGGTAAGTAAAGTAAACTGCTGAAATTGGAAATTAGTCAAATTGCATGATATATTACATATCTAGCTTTAATGCATTTAAATGCATGCTGCGTATACAGTATCTCCCAACTCCGGCTCTCCTTAATTCGACATCACGGTCTCTTATGGAGCTGTTTTTATATTGGTAACATTTATTTGTATGGACTTGACAGTCAGATTATCAAATGTGTCCGATTAGCGATGGGGTACTGTAATAATTACACTCATACTCGCAAAACCATTCTATTTTTGTTCATCACCAACGATAATAGCAATATCGTCAAAATCACCGATAGTATCCTCGCTCAATTCTCATTTGTTTCAATTCATTCGATGGCAATCACATATTTTTGTTTTACAAATCACATGTTTAAACTTTTGGTTCTGTTCTGCTCAAAGACACACGAGACTACAAAAAAAACTAGTTTAAAAAAACTGACTGAAAATCAAAACGACATTTTTCGCTGGCATCAATGGACTTCCTATGTCATTAATGTTAATTTTGACGTCGGACGCGCGTTCCGGTTTGGTGGGCGCGCGACAATGAGATGAATTTTAAGATGGGATTTTATTTATTGTACATAATTTCCACATTCGCCCTATTCAGATAACCATTCTGAAACTTGTGAGTTTGACAGAACCACCAGCACCAAATTGTCGGGGTACACTGGTATACTGGAGTTGTCAAGTTGCCCCCGGGTTGTGCTTAATAGGCCGGAAATGAGGTAGTTAACCCTAATACAATATTTTTCATCACTGACTTTGCTCTCTCTACGTTGATGCAAGACAGCCCTCAAGACAGTCACTTAAGAATTTCATAAGGCTCGACTTATGAACGACACATATGAATTTCATAAGCGCGACTTATGAAATTCGAATGTGTAGTTCAAAAGTCGAGCCTTATGAAATTCTTAAGCCTCAGTGTACCATAGAGATTGCTAAAGTGTGATTGTGTCAGTGATTTGTTTTCATCGGGAAACTTTTTCGCTATAAAAGGTTTTCGTCTAACATCAGATAGCTTTTATACGCCTTTAGCCACCTCATTCTTCTAAGCAATGATATACTAGTGTTGCAGACCCAGGTCCTGTGATAAACGTCCATGATTCGGTTCCAGTCGTCTCAGACAAAAAGTCCACATTTTTTTCAAAAGGCAAATCAATGAAATTCATACCAATTTATTGTGGTTAAAATACATAAGTGGCCTCATTGACAGTTGCTAATTAGAACATGGACGTAACAAGGTTTCGAATTAGGGGAAGGTTGGGGGGGGGGCTGCTCTTTTTGATGGAAGATTAGGTTGGGTTCTTTAATTTTGCCAAAATATATCATCTTCTGAAAGAGCTCGTCCCGAAAAAAAATTACAGTGAAATTTTCAGTGGAAACAATGTTCTAACATTAATACCTATTTATTGTCGACAATAAAAATGATTGTTATAATGTTGTACCCTTCCGAAAACGGCAAAACTGCTACCTAGATGTACAATGAATGTACATAATAAAATGTTGTTACAATGATTTTTATCGTATTTTTCATTTATTGTACTGTTAACATGATTCGATCATGAACAATAATGAACAACTCTATTACAATAAAAATTGTTGTTACATTAAATATTGATGTGTTTTCATTGTGGGTTACGTCACGAACAATAAAAATAAATCTAATTGAAGCATGCAGACTATGAGAGGGTCAGCAACATTGCCAATGTAATCAAGATAGGCGCTGCTCGTATGGCTCTGGCTTTGACAGTTCGTTTGACTCAAAACCAGCCAGTCCACGTCCGCTCATCTCTTATCCTAGACCCTCTCTAAAGCTGGGTTTAGACTAGGCAAGTCATTTGATCAACTCAGTTGAATTTAATTGGCTTGAAAAGTTGAGCCTGGTCCAACTTTTTTCAATTCAAGTGAGTAGATCAAGTCAGTTGAATGGCATGGTTTACACGTTCAATTCGCGTTCAACTCAGTTGAATTCAACTGACTTGATCAATTGACTTTCCCTATCTAAACCCAGCTTTAAGCTGGGTTAAGATGGTTCAATTCAGCGTTCAACTCACTTGAACTGCGAAATGAACGTCCAAAAATCTGACCGATATCGGACTTGCTCTATTCGTTGCCAAGTCAAATGAACGCCGACGACCAGATCGGTTTGAGTTGAATTCAACTCACCTGCCTCATCTAAATCCCGCTTAATGCAGACCTTTCCCGTGCAGTCAATAATCATAATAATAATAAAAAGAAATCCACCACTTGAAGATGTCAGGAAGGAATTCTCAGGTGGAAGCATATTTCATGGGCGATTCTCTCCAGTCGAATGTATTAACTTATCAACGAGGAAGATCGAGTGCAGGGGAGTTAGCCTGCATTTTCTCACAAGTTTCGGATCGAATCTCAATTCAACAACCAGTAAAAAAAGGACTCACATCCGGCAGCGCCGACTGGGATTGAACCCAGGCCTGCTGGGGTGAGAGGTAATCAAGCTTACCACTACACCACCGGCGCCGTTAAAGAAAATTAACACGGAAAAAAATAGCATCTCCGAAATGAGATAAATGACTCATGATTTCATGAACACAGCGTATTTTCATGTTATGAAAATACACCATGAATAATATTCATGATATCATGAGCAACTTTTGCGTAACGCAGCAAACATTCCCAAAATCATAAATTATCCGAGTTGAAATCATGAGCTAAATTCATGGGTTTAACTTTTAACCAAAAAAATGTAAAAAGAATAAAATAATGCAACAAAACTGGATTCGAACCAAGAACCTTGAGATCTCTAACCCCACACTTTGACCACAAGACTATCAGTACTTGTATATGGAAGGCAAAAGGCGAATAATAGATGCCTATGTAGTTCGGTTTATGAACACGGTTTGCCCCAAGTACGTGTAACCAGTGCTGATAAAAATCCTTTCTTCTACACTCAATTTAGCTGAATATGAAGAAAACCTTAACAGATAGACCAACTACCTGCATGAATTTGAATTTTGATATAAACAAATTCCGTTGATCTAGGCAACCTCTGAGTATCAAAAATAACATTTGTTTTTCTTCATTCGTGGCTGGATTCTCATTATCGCCTCTGTTGTTGTAGATATTGATATTCGTCTTCATCTTGGTCGAGATGATATTGAGGATCAAATGCAAAATGATTATTTTCATTTTAAACAAATATAGCGCTGAAGAACGTGGTTTTTAGACATAAGTCGACGGCAAATTATTGCCTCAAGCTGAACTGATGATAATATCGATGATTAAGGCAGTGTGGTCGACAATATTCTAAATAATCATTTTGCCCAAAATTTCGTTGATTATTTTGCTTTTGAGGATCACTTCTGATTTTGACAATTTTGGGTTTGATAATCGAGCGCTGGTGAATAAAAACCTCCACCTGGAGGAATGATTGCAAAGGCTCTCAAATTTCCAAAATCGACTGTAAATACCGTGCTAACGTTACCGGGAAACACTAAAGTTGGATCGTACAAAACAAAACAAACGTTGAAGTGGAACATATGACCGAAAACTACGATCAAAGGTTATAAGAGCACTCCAAAAGAATCCTGGGATCTCCGGCCGTGAGTTGGCGAAAAGGTTCAGTGCGGCAGTTCGGCGAATCTGTATTCGAGAAGGTTTCCGGTCGTACCATGCCAGCAAACATCCCAAAAGGACGCTGAAACAAAACCTGGTTGCAAAAAACCCTGCAAGGAAGCTATACGAGCAAGTTCTTACCAAGTATAACGGATGTATTTTGATGGACGATGAAACTTACGTAAAAATGGACTTTGGATAAATCCCGGGCTATAATTTTTACTTTTCAAAAAGTAAGGGGGATAACGGATAAATTCAAATTTGTCTTTGCAGATAAATTCGCTCGCAAGTTGATGATTTGGCAAGGCATCTGCAATTGCGGAAAGAAAACAAAGGTTTTCATCACAGGAGCGACTATGAATGGACAACTTTACAAGGAGGAGTGTCTCCAGAAAATAATTTTGCCGTTCATTCAATCACACGAAGGTCCCATAAAGTTCTGGCCTGACTTAGCCAGCTGCCATTACAGCCGCGATGTCAATGTATAAGCAGAATAATGTCGATTTTATTGAGAAAAGTATCAATCCACCAAATTGTCCAGATTTTTGTCCCATTGAAAAATTTTGGGCAATTATCAAGCGCAAATGGAGGAAAAGGATGGTAGATGAGGTTGACAGTACTACCGATGAATAATTTTTGTTGTATTTTTCTCTTAAAGTTAAATAAAAATCCAACAAAATAATACGTTAAGCCTTTTTGTACTTTATTTCCCCTTGGAGAAATAACCTATTTTGTACGGCCAAATTCTAAATGGAACAGAATTTAATTTCAAAAAGAGTACCGAAAAAATAAAATTTTGGGTGAAATTCCAAAATTGAGGAAAATTTTAAGGTGATTCCGAGTATAATGTCTAGCTCATTCCGGGAAAAAATTCTGGAGAAAATTGAGGAAATTCATCAGGAACTGTGAAATCGTGAATAATTTTAAAAATAATTCCAAAGGAGTTCTGAGAATAATTTCAAAAGAGCTCTTAGGAGAGTTCTAAACATTTCCGAGAATAACCTCAGGGATAGTGTATTCTGAGGACAGTTCCAAAAGATTTCTGGGGAGAATTTCATGAAAATTCTGAGGATAATTTCTGGTGATTTTTGCAGATAGCTAGATTTTAAATAAAAATTCAAGGGAATTCCAAAGAAAATTTCAAGCTCAGTTCGGGAAAAATTTCTAGAGAATACTGAGGAAATTCTTCTGAAACTCTAAGGAAATTTCAGTTCCAAGGTGGTCTGAGAAAAAATCGTGAAGAGTTCTAAAAATAATTTCAAAGGAGTTTTGAGAAGAATTTTAAAGAACTCTTAGGAGAATTCTAAGAAATCCGAGAAGAATCTCAAGGGTATTTAATTGTGAAGACAGTTCAAAAAGATTTCTGAAAATGATTCCAAGAAAAGGGATTTTGAGAAAAGTGTCAAGAGAATTCCAAGGCTAATTTCTAACTTATTCCAGGAAGGATTTCAGGAGAATACTGCGGAAATTTTGCTGAATCTCTAAGGGAATTTCAGTGCCAAGGTTTTCTGAGGAAAAATTATGAAAAGTTCTAAAAATAATTCAAAATGAGTTCTGAGAAGAATTTTAATAGAGCTCTTAGGAGAGTTCTAAAAAATTCCGAGAAGAACCTCAAGAAAGTGAATTCTGAGGACAGTTCCAAAAGATTTCTTGCGAGAATTCCATGAAAATTCTGAGAATAATTTCTAGTGAATCCTGCAAAAACTGAATCTGATTGAAACTGCAAAGGGATGTTGAGGAAAATTTCAAGGGAATTTCGAGGATAATTTCATGCTCATTCTGGGAAGAATTCTGGAGAATACAGAAAAAATTCTTCTAAAACTCTAGGGGAATTTCAGCTCCAAGGTGTTCTGAGAAAAAAAAAGTTCTAAAAAATTCAGAGAAGAACCTCAAGGATATTGAATTCTGAGGACATTTCCAAAAGATTTCTTGGGAGAATTCAAACAAAATTCTGTGGATAACTTCTAGTGAATCCTGCAGTTAATTCCAAGATTATTATTTTTTAACTAGTTAATTGCAAGATAATTTCGAAAAGAATACCGAGAAAATCAAATTTGGAGTGAAAATCCATGATGATGATTTCTAGCTCATTCCGGAAATTTTTTTTCTGAAACTCTAAGGGAATTTCAGTTCCACGGTGTTTTGAGAAAAAATCACGAAGGGTTTAATAATTCCAGTTGACTTCTAAGAAACATTTCAAAAGAGCTCTTGAATTCTGATGACAGTTCTGAAGGATTTCTAGGAAGTATTCCAAGAAAATTCTGCGAATAATTTCTAGTGAATCCTGCAGATAGTTCCAAGACAACTCCGAATGGAATACCAAGAAAAGTAAATTATGAGTGAAATTCCAAAGGGATTCTGAGGAAAATTTCAAGTGAGTACCGATAATTTCTACACAGCAAAAAATAAATTTTAATATTACATCCAAGCGGATGCACTTCATTAAGCGGTGTTGATCTAGTTAGGTAGTAACAAGTCTACCACGCCAAGGATCAGTGATCGAATCCCATGCTCAAGATTTTTTATTGTTTTTTTTGTCGCTGGTTTTAATGATGTTTCCAAAACATGTTATAAGACCAGTATTTAGTTGTATAAGCTCCGCGTCTTGCGCTTTTTAGGTTGTATAAATATATTAAATGATGTATATTAAAGTATTAGTGATTCTTTGCGTTAGTCATTACAAAGTATTTTCGACTTCTTTATGACAAGCCGTGTTGCTTGGGTTGTTAGTCTGAAATATAATTGTAATTTTAAAATAAGGCAACTTTAACAATTCAGCTGATTTATTATGCATCCAAAATTTTAGTAATTATTTTGCGAGGAATGCAACCGCCCTTCTTGTGCGTTTGCTTACTTGTTTAGAAGGCGTTTGCAAGTCTGAAATATAATTGTAATTTTAAAATAGGGCAATTTTAAAAAATCAGTGTATTTATTATGCATCCAAAATTTTAGTAATATTTTGCAATCAATGCAACCGCCCTCCTAGTGCGCGAGCTCACTTGCCCATTACACATCTGGGTGTTTACCTGGATTCTACGTTTTCATGGGAAATACATGTAAAACAAATAGAGAAAAAAGTAGCGGCTTTATGTGGCGTTTTGAGAAAGGTTTCTAGCTTTGTTCCACAACATGTCTTACTTAAGTTTTACTATGCTCACATACATTCTCAATTACAATATATTATCATAGCTTGGGGCCTTGCATGTAAATCAAAATTAGTTAAACTACAAGTTTTGCAAAATAGGTGCTTAAAAATAATTTTCAACCTACCTCCGTTATATTCAACTTTTGAACTCTATGCAAGCAGAAATCATAATGTCCTTCCAATTTTAGGTTTATGTGAACTACAGACACTCTTATTGGTACACGATATTATTCATAATGATAGAACACATTCTAATCTTGTAATCAATATTGGCAACCGTTCTCACAGTACCAGGCAAGCCGGAAACTTATCAGTCATTAGAGCTTCCACAAGTCAAGGTCAAAAACGAATATCTTATATAGGTCCATTTAAATATAATGCTTTACCTAGTGAACTAATACAAATCGTAAATCGAAATCAATTTAAACTCAAAGTTAAACACTACCTCAAAGGAAAAATCAATGAATTTCTTATGTAAACTGTATGAACCATTATAAACAGTAGTAGTAGTAAATTAGTTTATTTAACTTGGTGTTTTTAAGGATCCCTTAAAAGGAGAATAACTCCACTGGGAATCCATAGAAATAACTATAAGTAAACATTAACTCTTCTAAATTATTGGCGCCCTCAAAGCTATGAAGCGCCCCATTTGGTAGGCGGGCCCCCCCAAATGAAGAGGGCTGCGCACGCCTGTGACTATGTTGATCATCTAGCTCTTAACTCGTTCCTGTTTTGAATTGGTGGCCCTGAAAAGGCCCGATTGTTTTCAAATGGTGGCCACACCAGTGCAAGTCGATGCCAGCCGAATGACGGCGGCCTAGTCATGCTTCCTATTGTGGCAAGCAGGGGCAGAATGTGCTATCAAATCGGCCTACTGAACAGTCATTAATGAGACGTAAATATGTAAGGCTCAGTGAATGTGTCAAATTCGTCAGATACGCACTGCGCTATCTTCCATGGAGTGACCCGCTGAATTTACCACCGTATGCTGACCGCTGTCGTTTACTGGGTTTGGATACTCTTGCTAAAGGGTGATACGGTCAAAATTTGGTCGAGGGAAAACGCGTGTAAATCGGTGAAATCGTTTATTTAAAAAATCAAATTAAATTTCTTTTTCAAGTTCAATTAGTATAAAATTCAGGAAAAATATTCAGTTAGGCTTCCGCTTTTCCAAATCCGAATTGCCGGGCCTTACGCTTGACCCCTGCCATCAGATTTTGTACAGCCACCTTGTCCACCTTCTTCGCCGCAGAAAGCCAGTTTGCCTTGAACTGCTGCTCGCCCTTAGCAGTTTTTTGGTCTTCTTTAGGATCCGCTTGACAATAACCCAGTATTTCTCAATTGGGCGGAGCTCTGGCGTGTTGGGAGGATTCTTGTCCTTGGGAACCACCTGCACGTTGTTGGCGGCGTACCACTCCATGGCCTTTTTACCGTAATGGCAAGATGCCAAATCCGACCAAAACAGTACGGAACAACCGTGTTTCTTCAGGAAAGGCAGCAGACGTTTATTCAAACACTCTTTCACGTAAATTTCTTGGTTGACAGTCCCGGAAGCTATGAAAATGCTGCTTTTCAAGCCACAGGTACAGATGGCTTGCCAAACCAGATATTTCTTTGCGAACTTTGACAGTTTCATGTGCTTGAAAACATCTGCTACCTTTCCCCTTCCTTTTGCCGTATAAAACTCCTGTCCCGGAAGCTGCTTGTAGTCGGATTTGACGTAGGTTTCGTCGTCCATTACCACGCAGTCAAACTTCGTCAGCATCGTCGTGTACAGCCTCCGGGATCGCGCTTTGGCCGTCGTATTTTGTTGATCATCGCGATTTGGAGTCACTACCTTCTTGTAAGTCGATAGTCCGGCTCGTTTTTTGGCTCGATGCACGGTTGTAGACGATACACCCAGCTTATTTGCGGCATCTCGGAGAGAGAGGTTAGGGTTAGGAAGCATTTTGAGTTAGGAAGCATTACTGCTCCTAAAATGGAATTTTTACAGAAATCATTAATTGAAATGATTACTGATATGCTTAAAACTAACTCCATGTTTGATGCTATTCAAACTGGAATAAAATTTGCGAACAATATCGTCATGACTTTGAAATTCAGTAATGGATTTTAAATTATTAAATATTGTAAATTGGAATGCTCTATGTCTTAAAGATAATGAAGACGAGCTATTTAACTTTTTGAGAGTTCATAACGTGCATATTGCCGTTATAACTGAAAAGTTCCTTAAACCTGACCATAAGGTTAAAAGGGACGCAAATGATTTCATTTATTTACATTCAGCCTAGTGTTAATTGGACTAATGAACTACAATAAAAATCCCAACCCATGTTTCGAAACCTAAATGATCTACCCTGAACAGCACTACAAATAATATACACAGACAGACAAGCCCGGAACAAATTTATGGATATACATTTCGAATCAACCGTTTATTTTTAGATTTACATCACACAATACTTATGTTTGCGTCACCTAAATGGCCTGCCAATCTCTACATGTGAGGCAATGTCGTTCACCATACCAAACTCTCAAGGGGAAAACAGCAATAAAACTTATATATTGCTTTTTAACAATCTTGTTGACTTCACAGCAAGAGGCAATTTTTCAGTCGAAACCCAACATAAAACAAAACTACTTCCGTTTAGCAGATCGTACGGAAGTTTTTCTGTCCTTTTCCCTGAGTTTTCCCTTTCAGGCCCTATGTACTAGGTAGAGAGCATTCAAACCCGTCCTCGTTCCAGTTTTTATGCTGCCAACACATGCTTAGTTCTTCTCTACTTTGCATGCTGAGTTGAAGCACCTGATGGAACAAATACAATGAACATATCAAATTCGAAACAGCAATCAGGAAACTTTAAGACTTCATTCTAATGCAAAAAAACTGCAAACTGGTGATGGCTTAAATTAAAATCGCATCAGCCAAAAAAGGCTCTTAAATAAAGAAGCCAACCAACCATCAGCCAGAACAAGTCAAGTATTTAAAATCTTTCATTTTCTCATGCTATTTGAAAACGATTGGAATGTCTGAGATTGAAAAAGGTTTTATCGCACACATTTATTCTAAGAAGTAGAATTTTATGGTGCGCACACAAGCGCATTAAAATCTTATAATTTTAGGGGCCCTGTCACATCCACATCCGGTGTTGATGCTGGGGATCGAATTTCGGGTGTTGAAAAAGGATTCTCTTTCATCTCATCTTTCACTGTTTTCACATAGCTTCTTATTTTTTGTCCTGATGCTCGATTAGTTGATACATGGGTCGGTACACACGAGTGAGCAACAAGAAACGCATTCAAGAGAAAGATTGAGGGCTCTGAACGGGTTTGAGCTTTAAATTTTTAAAAGGGTTCATTATTGGCTACGGTTTTCTTTGCAACAATTTGTTCCGGTTGAGATTGTCAAGAAAAAGAAAACCATGATAAAAATAAATGCAGCGTCTCTTATGTTTATCATGACATAAGAGGTAAAATATCAAGAATTCATATCAGAAATTTGATTCTGCAATGTTGTTCCAATATCAAATTTAGCAATTATGGTATCAACTTCTTCTTATTATTCTTGTAAAGCATTTCAAGCTTATTGCTTATCGCATATTTAGCTTATTGCGTGCTTCTAGAAGAACTTCCACAGTTATTAATTGAAAGTTGTACCCTTTTTTTTAATTAATGCATTAATTAGTATAATTGTGTGGAAAGAATCATCTCTTTATGCCCACGGAAGTCGAGAAATTTTCCAACCCGAAAAATTCCTAGCCCGGACCGGGAATCAAATCAATACCAAAATACTGATATTAAGGTTGTTGCTTGGTATGAAAATATCGAAATTTGTATTTGGTATTTGAAATATTGCTGACTGGGAATTATCTGGACGCGCCTGTTTCCCACCAGAAGCTTGTCAGGTTGTTGAGCTACTGTGCTGTTGATCTCATCCAAGGCTACGAAAAAGGATGTCTCATCGCAGGATCTCGAGCGATTGATGGGATCAATAGTGTCGTTGAGGTTCAGCTGATCGATGGTCTGATGAAATGACGACTGATCGATCGATTGGTTTGTTTGTTTGACTTGTTGTTGTGGTACAAAAAAATTTTGTTGATAGCACGCAGATTATCACCGTAGTTTCTCTTCCAGAACTCAAGGACCGCGAGCATGCTTGGCAATTATCCATGTTGTCGATAGAATAAGCAATATACAATCACGTATTGGTATAATGCCGCACTGCACGACGGTAATGTCAGGTTGCGAGGAATGCGCCTAGATTTCTGCAGCGCTTGGATGCACGAGTTGTTAAAGCTTCCAACGTTTGCTTGCAGATGTCGCTTCGGGGGAGAGACAGCGAACGGGTGTGAATAAGCAATGACAATATGCTAAATTTTGCAGATCACTAATCACTGATACACTAGAACAAAACACTGCAGCATAGAAAACAAGCACCAGATTGTGAGAGTGTTGGCTCAATATTTCACATGCGACCACGTCCGATGATTAACGACACGTAAAAACAATAAAAAATAGCGATTTAAAACTGCGAAGAAACAAAGGTAAACAGTGATGTTGGACCGGGTGTCCAATCGAATTTGCTTATCATTGCGATTTGGCTTAGTTTTCCCTTTGAATATCTTCATTCCTTATCGATGCTTCGAAGTATGCAGAAAGTATGTATCGAAAGATCTGGCCTCCTCCATAAGTGCCAGAATATAGTAAAAAAAATTAATGATTTATTTCAAGTTCGTAATTAACTTTATGACAGATTAGTGATCTTCAATGCAGTCCCATTAACTTTAGACAGTAAAAAATTAATTTTAATATTACATCCAAAATGATGCACTTCAAGCAAATCGAAAATCTCATGTAATTTTATGGCCACAAATATAAACAAATACAGTAAAAGCAGCGTAATGTCAGTTCATGCACTGTATGAATGATAATTTTGTCCTTTTTGTCAAGTCATATTACACCATTGAAGTGCATCCACTATGCTGTGATATCAAAATTATTTTTTTTGCTGTGTACAACAATTGTAGGAACTCTGGAGAAGTTCTGAGGAATGAAAGGAAATGCAAAGAATTTCAGTGAAGCTCTATAAACAAATTACCGACTTCGGTAATTCATTTACCGAATTCTCAACAGGAAAAATCTGTAAACTGAATCAGCAAAACTAGCTGTCAAATTTACCGAACGATCGGTAACGTTTACCGAAAAAACAAGCTTGATTTGTAATTGATTTTACCGGAGAACTGTAATTTTGGAGTCGATATGGAAAATGAAAATTACCAAAAGATCTGTAATTTAAATAAAAAGTTTACCGACTCAAATTTAATTCGCTTTAATATTGTTTCAATGTGTTTTCTTGGTTTTATCAATTATTTGAATTAAAGGGTGATACGGTCAAAATTTGGTCAAGGGAAAACGCGTGTAAATCGGTGAAATCGTTTATTTAAAAAATCAAATTAAATTTCTTTTTCAAGTTCAATTAGTATAAAATTCAGGAAAAATATTCAGTTAGGCTTCCGCTTTTCCAAATCCGAATTGCCGGGCCTTACGCTTGACCCCTGCCATCAGATTTTGTACAGCCACCTTGTCCACCTTCTGCGCCGCAGAAAGCCAGTTTGCCTTGAACTGCTGCTCGCCCTTAGCAGTTTTTTTGGTCTTCTTTAGGTTCCGCTTGACAATAGCCCAGTATTTCTCAATTGGGCGGAGCTCTGGCGTGTTGGGAGGGTTCTTGTCCTTGGGAACCACCTGCACGTTGTTGGCGGCGTACCACTCCATGGCCTTTTTACCGTAATGGCAAGATGCCAAATCCGGCCAAAACAGTACGGAACAACCGTGTTTCTTCAGGAAAGGCAGCAGACGTTTATTCAAACACTCTTTCACGTAAATTTCTTGGTTGACAGTCCCGGAAGCTATGAAAATGCTGCTTTTCAAGCCACAGGTACAGATGGCTTGCCAAACCAGATATTTCTTTGCGAACTTTGACAGTGTCATGTGCTTGAAAACATCTGCTACCTTTCCCCTTCCTTTTGCCGTATAAAACTCCTGTCCCGGAAGCTGCTTGTAGTCGGCTTTGACGTAGGTTTCGTCGTCCATTACCACGCAGTCAAACTTCGTCAGCATCGTCGTGTACAGCCTCCGGGATCGCGCTTTGGCCGTCGTATTTTGTTTATCATTGCGATTTGGAGTAACTACCTTCTTGTAAGTCGATAGTCCGGCTCGTTTTTTGGCTCGATGCACGGTTGTAGACGATACACCCAGCTTATTTGCGGCATCTCGGAGAGAGAGGTTAGGGTTTCGCTTGAAACTACCGGCAACTCTCTTTGTCGTCTCAGCGGCTTCCGGTTTTCGATTTCCCCCCGATCCAGACTTCCTGGCTGTCAACAAACGTTCCCCAAACACTTTAATTACATTTGTAACGGTTGATTTGGCAACTTTTAGCGATTTTGCCAACTTTGCGTGCGAGTACCTCGGATTTTCGCGATGCGCGAGCAAAATTTTCATACGCTGCTCTTCTTGCTTGGACGGCATTTTGACAACTGAAGAGTGAATTCCAAAATCAAAATAACAGCAACATTCTACACACACACACCTTCAAAATGAGGGGTGTTCAGGTTTTTTAAATGCATAATTGAAAGAAATACGTCAAGTTGATATTGACCAAATTTTGACCGTATCACCCTTTAAATACATTTTTCCTTAGTCATTATTTGATTTCATTCTTACAGACATGTTTTATGTAAATCGAATAGCTCAAAACTTACACGTAGCTGGCAGTTATTGCAATCCATGCAAACATTTTGCTCCAGTTGATGTCGAAAACTGCTCCACCGATGAACAAAATCAAAGTTTTTGTCGGAAGGATTCAGTGGTACACCGAAAACAGGGAAGCATTGCATGAAGATCTCAAATGCGGATTTTAGATCGTCGCCAACGGGAATAGCAATGCATACCATGGATACCATGGTATCCCAGCATACTGCACATCCATCCGTCACGTCAGGGAAATTTCCTCGCACTACCAATAGTGGAATGCTTCCACTATCCTGCGGAAAATCATCTTCGGGCTAGAACAAAAAATATTAATAAAGCAACTAATTTTTATTATACCATACGTCTCACTTGTATCCATTTTACAACACCTGATAGGGGATTGTTCAATACTGCGTCATCAGTCTTGGCTCGTTTGGAACCACGCGATTTTTTCAAGAAGGTCGAAAATCACAACATGGTGAATTTGACGTTTCTCGCTGTGAAAACTACCGAACTCGGTAATGGAACGGGTTGTTTACCGAAACTTCAGTAAAATATTTCACCGAAGTCAGTGATGAAGCTGATTAACAGATCTGCCGGTATTTTTTTTATCCGTTTTCGTTGAATTGAAATGAAATCACCGAAATTCGGTAATTTTATTTACAGTTTTCAGCAATAGAGCGAGAAAATACCGAAACATATGTAATGTTTAGAATTACCGAAATAAAACGGTAATTTTTTTACCGAACTCAGGATCACTGTTTAAGTGTGTAAGGGAAGTAAACACGCTGAAAATATGGGAAACTTACTGGAAGCTGTAAGAATCTCAAAGTGGTTCTTTTAGCATCCGAGACTTTTCAGGAACTTTTATGAAGTTCCTAGGGGTATTGTGCAAATTGTTAAGAAGCTCTAAGCACCTCAGAAAAGCTAGATCTAGACATAATAACCGTTCACGAATTTTCGTGCCTTCTGTCGTCGGATCTTGTCCCTTCATGCGAACACGCGGAGCGGAGCGCCCGTCCGGTGATCTTCAACAACCCGGGCGTATGCGCTCGAGTTTTCCGCCTACTGCTTCTGCTGTCGTTGGTAGCCGTTTCAACGTCTGATCCTCACTCAGATAGCACAGCCGGATTGCCTACGACTATGCACCGCTGCCTGGTTCGGCCGTCGCAGACCGCTCCTTGAGCTACTCTGTCGACCGGCCCGTCACCGCCTGACTTGGATGTCGAACGTATGGCGTCTCTCTTCGATCGTCAAAGAGGACACTCGTATCGATCCCGACTGGTGTGGAAAGGTTGACCCTCGACTCCTGTCCTTGCTCGTGTGCACAATCGTTTCAGCTCCTCCTTCCGTCACTGGTGTGCCAGCTCCCGGTCGGCTAGCAACTGCCCGGATGTTGACCGTGCCCGCAGATGGTCTCGCTCTGCTATACGTCCCTCGCGTCGCACACCGGACACCGCCGCACTAAACGGAAAGATGAAAATCAAGAAGAAAGGCCCTGTGGCAAACTAGGGTTAGGTTTAGGCTCATCTCACACGAAATTTAACGGCCTACCTCTTTCGAAGGCCTTTCTTGGTGCCAAGTCTGTTCGGAGCTAGAACGATTTGCCTTGTGTGCCCCTCTCTGGTTTGTTTTGTATCCTCAGACGGCGTGAAGGTGGATGCGGTGCAAATTATCTTCCACCGATCTATCGGAAGACAGTAACAAACGCTGTATTAGTCGGGCTATCCAGAGTGAGGCATATTTTACACTCACCGTGCACTTTTTCCCCGTGTGCGTCTGGGAAGGGGTCAAATCCAGCCTGTTGTGGGAGTTTTTCTTCCGTTGCTCCGTATTCTAAATTAGTCATCTACAATTAATCTTTTCAATTGATTAGAGGACAACCGAGAAATAGTGATGGGAAAATGGTACAACCCGCCGTGCTCTTCGAAGGATGGTACTCTTTTTACATACCGTAAAACGAGGTTTCTTTGATAATGCGGAAAACTTTGGTATGATGACTAAATTTACCTTCTGTACTATTTCCTAATTTCCTTGGTTTGTTTTCCGTCGATCTTGTTTTCCGTGCTGAGCAACAATGCCACCGATGCCAGGGAAGCAGCTCCCACACACCTGGACCCTACCTATCGACCCATCAACTCGTGAACCGGGGACCAACGGCTTTACGGCTTCAGAGATGTTATGGCCCAGAACATCCCGGTGGCACCGACTGGGATTGAACCCAGGCCTGCTGGGGTGAGAGGTAACGATTTCATATTTCTTGGACTAGATTTTTTTGAGTTTCGCGCATATTTTTTCAACATTAATCGAGTATTGTCAAAGTAACCCCAAACAAAAACCTGATGTCGGTCACAAGACAAAAAAAATTAGTGCAAATAATTTATGTTAAACATATTACTAACGAATTGACCCTATATCTGTTGGCTACCAGCCAAGTCAGATGAAATAATTTTTCAAGTGCTCCCAACGTTGAAAATATACCTCTTCTTATGTCCCAGGCAAATTTTGTCTTCTGAGCACAAACTCAACTTACAGCTTTGTTTTTGCAAGCCAAAAAATCTATACTAATACTTAGACATTATTATAAGTCTGCAACTGTTTCCAGTGTGTAGCTTCAAATGCGTCGAAGAAGAACATGACAGTTACGTTCATGAATGGAAAGTGTGTTTTCCTGAAATGAGAACACAATGTATTGAGAATCCTGTCCTAAACATGTGAAAAACAACATAAAAATATTATTGTGCCATCGGCGTGAAGGAATTCAAGAAAAAATAAAAAAAATATTAAATAAATAGCATTGATTTTCCACCAGAAAAGCTCAAAACCACCTCTCACTCATCTGGTCATATCTCAAAAACTATGTGTCCAAATTATTTACCCTTGGGAACACATAAAGTACAAGAGTGTGGTGAAAATTTGAGTCCAGAATAATATGAAATAAAAAAATCCCGCCCTTGGTGAAAATAGGCCATTTTTTGACTATTTGGATACCTGCCGGAAATCACTCTTTTTACTGTAGTTACTACAACAAAAACAAAATGTTTGTACATTCATAAAAATCTTCATTAAAAAGCCTTCAAATTGACCATGAATAGCTTATTTGGTTGTGGAGTAATTTCTTCTGAAAGTTTAAGTTTTAAAAAATCTCGAAAATCCAGGGTTGTAGACCAGAAGGATCTAGGCACAGTAGTGCAAAATCGAAAAAAGCGTTTGTTCAGAATGCCAAAATAAGCGTTTTGGCCAAGTTTGGCTAAAATCAGTGACATCGACCACAACTTTTAAAAATTATGTACCCACTTGAGCTGGAACGACCCATATGTGAATTCTTTAGATGTCGTTTATATTGTTGCCAATCGCTTTTTGCAAAACTGTGATGAGGGGAATTTTGGAAAGGGAATTATTCCTACAATTCTTGAATCACCACAGGCAATTTAGTAAACCACGCTTCAGCCATTTACAAATGAATACACGCAAGTTCATGTTTGCTGTAAGCAAGCGTGCGGAAAATTTGAATCCACTTGGAAACTAAGTAATCAACTAAAGCCAGCGAAAATCTCGCTGGTCGCTGTAGATTCGCGCATAAAAAAAAGACACAGCAGTGGAAAAGTACTACTTCACTTAACAACTTGAACTGACGAGGGGGTGTTGCACTCCATTATGCAACTGACGTGCCGCAAAGGGATTCGACCAGCAGTTCAACGTGGTTCCTATATATGTACATTCAACAGCACAAAAAGTTAGCGAATCATACGAATATTCCGGACGAGTTCCAAGTCCGAAAGCGTATGCTAACCTCGAGGGCTTCTTGCACTGCTGGTCTAGCCTGTGGTTCAGTTATAGTACTACTGAAAAGCGCATAAGAGGAATGTTCAACTCAACATGATAAATTGCATCAGTGAGATTAAGAATGTGTGAAATTAGATGTACATGTATATAAACGAAGTAGAAATAGAGTGAGGGTGTTGCAACTGACAGTCAATGGGTGCCGATGAAAGTTTGCATTCGCATACGTCTCTAGAAGATTTTATGGTAATGATTTGATGAAAAATTCCACTTGAACCATCGTTAAATCAATAGAATAAGAATTCATTTAAAAAAGCAGCATCAAAGCTACAAACGTTTTCGAATTTCCGGAAATCATCATTCCGGGCTGTTTTCAATTTTTAGACGGGCTACCCAGCTCAAAACTTACAGGATACACGGAATCTGTTCAGCTTCCAATGGCGACGACTACACCTACCAAAACCAGCACGAAAACGACGGACGTCGACCGGTCGTAAACATGTGCGCCTGTCTGCCCTCTCGAAATTATTCATCTTGTAGCGTGAATGATCGCATGCTTCCCGAAAAGACGGCCCTCCCTGCGTGGGGATGGTATCCGGTCGAATTGACTGTGTTGGTGCTTTTCAGCATGTGCACATTCATACATACACCCATCACAAATAGTGGGAGGAGGTTGAATAAGTGAACGAGTTTTGCAAATGTTACTTTCTTCTGCACTCGCTGCTATTGCTGTTAGTTTGCGTATCAACTTGAGACAGATCTCAAACGAGTGTGGTATGTGTGTTGAATGTAAAGGCGGGAAATGGAAAAACGAGAAAATAATCTGTCATGACGCTCGCGGAAAAAAGGCTTCCACGACACGAATTTAATTTGCGAGGAATTGAAAGGATGTGATTCGAAGACGTGCATCCAGCGCTGACATACGCTGCAAGCACAATCATCCGAGCGGGATTGATGCTTCTTTTGCAACATATTGGATGACTGCAATTTGCAAAGGTTGTTTGGCTAGAGAGACTTTCGTCGTAAGTTGTTATATGAATCCGCTTTGCTGCATGATGCGAAGTGCAGTATGTTGTTTCATTCAGCACAGTCGTGTGCTGTCAAGAAAATTATTTATTGTACCTTTGAAGGAATGTTTCTCAACATAGATTGTTACCACTCGGTTATTGAAAAATGTATGGTTGAGCAAACAGTGATCATATATTGTAGTGAGGTGTACGCATTCGAAGATTAAGGTGAATTAAGAGGAAAAAAATATTGTTGTTTATTAAAACGATGAAATTCCCCAGAAACTTTTTTAAAACCACACAATACCTGCGTAGCTATTGAGCCGCGATTTAATTTAGTAAGAGGAGTGGAGCGACAAGCAAGCGTCTAGAATAAGCTTCTAACCGAAGCAGTGATATCTGAGTAATTGCGCAGTGATTGAGCGTTATTCAAAGGTTTAGTGAGTCTCGTTGCCAAGTCAAGGTCGAAAAACTAGTTTCTAGAATGCTTCGTTCAAAAGATACATAACAGAACTGATGAAAAATGCATGCATGCATGCATAGCTGAGTAACTTTGCCCAAGACACCAAATCGCTACAACGTCATCCTGAGGAGTTATTAATTTTGTCCAGTCAGTTTTCATATTGCAAATATTATAAATTAACAATATGGTATCTGAAAATACGCAAATTAATACCCTCTCCCGGTGAGAAACGTTACTAAACCATTCGTGGCGTTATTATTTAAGCGTGTAATCAATTCATAAGTTAAGTGAAATAAAAGGTGCGGAAGTTTAGCTTTATCATGCATTATATACATTATTATATGCATTATTATACTACGTTCAGACTAAAGTTGATATGATATGATATCAAAAAAGCCTATTTCACGTGATATCAGCTATAGTCTGAATGTATTATTAGTTTAAAGGTGAACCAAAAACAAAAAAAGATACGGCATACGCCTTCGATCAAAAGGACATGGTCGTTCTTAACGACAGTTCTTCAACCTTTTGCAAGCAAGCCTACCTAGACCATGCACCCGGACCTTCACGGTAGTGACCACCATACAATACTCATCCAGCTCTACGCGGGGGGCCACACCTGTAACGACGTGGCGTCCAAGATAGTGATACGACCAGACTTATGTTAATATACTATTAGAGGAAAAGAATCCTACCCATTTTCCAGAGTTCACGACTAACCATTTCCCAGACTGGTCCAACTCCCGGGCAAAAAGCTCTTCACCGGTGGTCCGAAGAGACAAAAGCGGCAGTAAAAGCTAGACGAAAGGCACTTTGGCGTGTCAAGCGCCTCCCAACCGACCACCCGCAAAAGGAATTAGCCCTAAAAACAAGCCAAACGGAATAGTTGAACCGACTTCCTGGAGAGCATAAATGCGTCCCACTGACCATTGGGAAAATTAAATTCTCTTTGCGGGAAAAGGCGCACCACAACGCTCTCAATTGGCGTCTTGCAGTGAAACTTTTCCAAGCTTTCGCCACCTACATTTCGAAGTGAGAACTACTAGAAGGAGGATAGTTTCTAAATTCTCCAAGTAAAACAGACGATTTTTGGGGCAAATCGGTACATAAAGAAAAACAAATAATTTCCGGTGGAAACTTTTGCTTGAATCGTGTAAGAAAACTTGTTTGCAAACTAACTGTTATTATTTTTGTATGGATCAGAGATGTTTTCATGGAAAATTATGCATAACAAGTTTGCACGCACAGGTAGAGGTTACCTCCTGCGCAGCTGAATTTTTCGGAAAATGGTGAATATGTGCGATTTCCACTAGGATGAAAGTGGAAATTAAGTGAATTTACTTAAGAAAGATTGTATCATCCTGGTGATAATGGAGAAATGGATGTATAGGACGCCAATATTCAATAAATGTTCATTTTAGCTTTTTTAGGTAAACATATTGATGCTCACAATTTTCGACGGAAACCGCTACGGAACTTGATTAACTCAACACGCATCATACTATAAAATGGTGCTCGATGGTTTATAAAGTGATAACAAGATGACAAATCATCTTTATTTTGAGTTATTGAGCAATTTACTTCTGTTTACATCATATGTACGATGCAGCATTGATGGAGCTGTGAAATTAAATGAATATATCTAATGAAAGTTCATCTGGAAAAGTCAAAGATGCACATCAGTATGATCGTGAAAACATTTTCTTCTTCAATTCGAATGTTATATTGGACGGATTTTACGCAGGCTTGATAAAAATTATGATTTAATGCTAATTTTCACGAATTTTATATGCAGTCTGTCAACATTATCATCATCATGCCGTGGCGACATCTGCGTCGAGCTTTTACGGCAATCTTCCAATCGAAACTGGCCGAAGCAACATCACCGACCCTGATGCCTCAGCTGAAAAGCTCGACACCTATTTTGCCAAGCTTTCTGCCATCAACCAATATGAGCCCACCTTTCTTCGCAAAACTTGATCGCCAATTTGCAGATTCCACAAGACAGCATCAACTCTCCAATTAACCAAGACTTTCGAGGAGCTGCAATTTGCATTGCTTTACAGCACCGGCAACTCGGCCGAACATACAAAATAGGTTATTCCCTTAAAAAAAAACTTCCCATGGACGAAAAGGACAAATTATTGTACCTTTACAACAAGGTGTGGCTAATTAGTGACTTTCCGACCGCTTGGCAAGAAAGTTTGGTGATCCCGATCCCAAAGGTCAACGCCACCACATGTGGTACTGATAAATTCCATCCGATTGCGTTAACTACCCAACTAACAATTTTCACAATGTAAACGCTTTACTCATTTCATTTATACAGCCTCAAGCTGTATTCAAACGTTATACGATATGAGGAAACCTTTACTCAACCTCTATTCAAGCAAATCTGGCGAACTTAGTCAGTTACTTATGGCTGTTGGAACGGTCGGGAGAAGCTCTTATTGCATATATCCATTATCGCTTCTATACAGCTGTTATCCTGCGGTTTAGTTGTGTGTGAACTTGAAAGGCGCTTATTCAACCTTTTCCCGGTTATTTCAAAAATCACTACACAGCTTTCTCTTGAAGCCGGGTTAAATACTGTTTACGCTTTTTTTATGAAGGAATTTATTGAGTTTATTTTGCTGTGAATCAAATTAATCGAAATTAGTTACAAATCATCACCAAATTATTTACCCTGCACCGGAACCTGGAATCGAACTCGAGACGACCTCATTGGCAAACCTTGACACTACCAACTGTGCTACACCAACACTTTGAACTTATGTAAACAAATCAACATTCCCTTCTACAACAAAATCGCTGAATAGAGGCTTCATAATAGTGCACATGAATCACTTTTCTCGACTAGTTATAAAAGAGCAGAGTAAAAGCTGTAAAACTGCACACGTCTAAAAATAAACCTAGTTGACTGTGAAAATGCTTCCGAAGTTGCTCTAACACAGTTTATAAGCTGAGTACAGGTTGTTTAGTTGTTGAAAAAGCACTTTTGATGTTTATGTTATTCAGCAAGAGTGGTTGGTTGTGTAGAAGCCATCAAATGAGCAATATATTCACTTTGTTAGCTATGTTTCGCAGCTACAAGTTGAAAGTTGATTAGTGTATGTATAGAAGTAACATTAGCGTTTATTGGCTGATGTTATTCAGTGCGACTGACAAATTGAATAATGGTTGTGAGAAAGTTGAGTAAACGCTCTCCAAAACTATTTTGCTAGCTTTTGCTTGTAGCTGTATCTGCAGCTTCTTTTTAGCTACTTTACAGCACAACGCTGGAAAAGTTGGCTTACAAAGCTGAAAATGTTAGTTGGGTAGCTATGCAAGCAATCGTCGACTTCACACTGCATTGGAGGAAAATGGATTCCTTGGTCACTGGCAGCTCATCTTCTGGGTAGGAAAGGGAACTTTCACGTAGTTCACCTCGCTGGGAGAACTGTTAAAGAACACGCAGGAAAAAGGCCACCACACGGAGATCGCCTCCTTGGATATATCCAAGCCCTTTAACAGAACATGGATGCCGTTAGTATTGCAAAAGCATATCAGCTGGGGTTTTAAGGGAAATATCCTCTCCTTTTTCCGAGGCTTTCTGTCCAGACGATCATTTAAAGTCACCGTCTTCGCAGTGACGATTTTCCTAATAGCGATGAACCGGGTCTTTACTCGGTCACCGGTCACACCATCGCAAGGACTCGCATCCAAGCACAAGCAGCTGTATCAGCAGTTGCCAAATAGTTAACCTCAGCTGTTCTTCCGGTCACCGAGTCGGCGCTTCTATCAAGATCGGGGAACAACCGATTCCCCTGAAAAAAAGGGTCTGTGCTTATGGGCACGAACGAAAACCCAACGTAGGACCGCTAGTGGACGGAACAAATATGTAGAGCCTTTAGTTCTTTTATTTGATCCATAATATATTATCTTTACTCTTCCCTTTTATGAATTGGTGGCCCTGGTGGGTCGTTATTTGTTTTTTTCTGGTGTCCTTTTGATCATTTAAGACCGTGTAGCTGATGAAAAATAGTTATTATTGATACCTGTAATTTTAAAAGTTTGTTTGTGACATTAAATTCTGAATGATGATATTACTACTTTCCTATATCATTAAGTATAGACTGATGGTAGGAGAAATAGGGGATGAATACTTTACATTTAAGATCTGAATATGTAGCGCAAAGGCTGGGAGTGGTCGAAACAAACGTGTTTGCTCTTAGTTCTTTTAATTATTAGAAAATCTATTATCTTAACTCCTTCTGTATTTAAATTGTTGGTCCTGAACAGGGCCGTTTGTTTGTTGGTTGTTGGCCCTGAAAACAGAACAGGGCATTTTGTTGTTTTTTCCTGGTGTCCATCGAAAGGGTTTTTGAAGTTGGAGGGTACGGAACGAAAAGGTACTAATCGCTGTTGCCTTTTGACGCTCTTTTTATTGTGGCGCTATATGTTTATATTGATGTTGTATTTGCTTCAGTGGATAGGGAACTAACACGAAATGCATAAACGTCTGTGAGAAGGTTTAGAGCTGGATCATTTACGCAAGTTTATTCTCTCACGGAGACCCAATGACCCAAAGCTGATAGTGATTCTCCGAACGATGCTATTGGCACTGATTGATGATACTTTGCTGTTATTTCTCTCCATGGTTCAAACATATTTACATTTTGTGAACCTGTTTTACCCACGATCTCGAGATCTTGAAAGGAATTCTATAGCGTAGAAATATAGTGGCCATGAAAAAGGCCATTTGGGATCCAAAAGATTTACATGCTGGTACTTTCGGGATGGTGTGCTTACACTATTGCACAGCGGTTGAAATCAGCCTAACGGAACGTCTGCAGTGGAACGTCCGAAAGATGGTGAAGCTACTCAGAGAGCATCCGATGTCAGCGTCTTTCAGGGTCCTACCAAATTTGTGGTGACCATCTCCGTCGCAAATGAAACTGCCATTTCGAATCGAAGCGAACAAACTGGTGTACTTTGGTATCTCCAGAGACAGCGTGCTCAGTTGGCTTTCTTGGCAGCAGCATTACGCAGTTTTTTACAGTCTGTTTTATACTTGCAGAATAGCTAATTAGGCCCCTCCCTTTTGGAGTATTTTTCGTCAGAGCGTTTCTAGTTGCAAGTATATGGCAGCATTCACACCAGACCAAGACGTGCTCCAACCAGCATTGAATTGGACCAGTGCAATTCAATGCCGACCGGATGACGGCGGCCCAGTCATGCTGCCTATTGCGAGAAGCCTTTCCTCCGGTCGATCTTATAGTCACTATATTCATAGTCTGGCGGATGGAATCTCGGGAGCCATTTGAGCTGTCAAATAGCGAAAACAATCGAGCAAATCACAACAGAAAAGAACACATCAGCTATTGCGAACGAAACTGCGGAAACCTTTTTCACGTGACTCAAGGCTCGCCTACGCAAACTAATACCATCTTTGTGTTGGGAAATGTTTCCCATATCCGATGTTGCAAGTAATGTGCGTTCTATTGGCGAGGAAAGAATAATAAACGTTTTGTTTATAAAAGTTGATTGTACCTTTTTAATTGTTGGTCTACAATATATTGAATTGGTTCCGCTTTTTGATAGATCGAAATTCTATCCGCCAGGCTATAAATATAGCGACTATATTCGATTTGGGTGCATTCGTCGTCGTGTTCGTATTCTTCCATTCATTGGTGAAATGGTGGGCGGTCAACTGAGCGGTGAGCTCGCTCATGTGAGCATGCGCAATGTATCGTGTGTTCGATTTGTGCTCTATCGGTACGTCCGTGTTTGGGATTTACCGTTACATGTCTGAATTTTGATTTCTTTTTTTAATGTAACCCCCTAGTATAGAAATTTAAGACGTAGTCCTACGTCAAAACAATACACATCTTGGGCGTTCTAGTTGATCGCCACTTGACCGTCACACAACACTTCCTTAAGGCTAGTTGCAAGACCCGCATAAACCTTATCCGCAATTTCCATGCGGCACCGCATCAACAACCGAGCTATCCGGCTGCATGTAGCCGAAGCAATTATCGACAGCCGTCTACTCTACGGCCTGGAGCTCACCGCAACGGTAAAGGACAAACTGTTGCAAGTCCTTGCACCGATTTACAACGGCTACATCCGCGTAGTTTCGGGTCTCCTGCCCTAGACGCCGGCCGACCCAGCCAGCGTTGAAGTCGGGGTACTTCCCTTCCGGTTTCGAATTGATACTGCAGTCGCAATCAAAGCGGCTGCCTACTTGGCAAAAACATCGGGTAACAAACGGAATAATCTCCTCGAAGAAGGGAATAGAGTCCTCCGTACAGCAGCCAACACCGACCTCCCCCTAATAGCCAAGAGCCACTGGCTCGGAGGAAAAAGTTGACAATCGAGACCGTTAAACATCGAAAGCTGGATTGAGGACCAGGAGACAACTCAGCGGCGCTCAGACATTCCGTTGCAGAGATGCTAAATTCCGAGAACCCCAGGCATGCGCATCGTTTAACGGACGGGTTCAAATCACACAATGGAGTTGGGATAGGTATCGCAGGAAATATCTCACCAACGAGTTTGAGCCTACCGCCACAAGCTTGATTTCTTCTGCAGAGGCAGCGGTGATATTCGAAACAGCAACCACACTATTTTTTCTCTGTTTGGGACCTAACACCACTGCGACCAGTAATTTGATCTATTGTAGTATATCCCGTGTCCTTAGTTTAGTGCATGTCGTAATACTCCATCATTATTGAGAAATAATGAATTATTCGGTTTTAATACAGTAGTCATTCTTGCGTTTATCGCAAGAAATCGATTATAATTCAAAGGTCCCGCTATGTATACCCTTCGGAGTGTTTTAACACCCTCTAAAAGCACGCCTCTTTGTCAGTCAAAATTGGATTTCTTAGCAACAAAATTAAGAAATGACACCGATAATGACCATGCATCAGAACCCTAGTCTTAACCACTTCAAACTAGGGAACAATGAATAGAAGATTAGGAATCACATCTAGGTGAAGACACATTTTTTCCTTGTTTGAAGATCATCCTCGGTCAAAGCAACCCGAGGACTTATCACTATTAACAAGGCATAAAAAGTAACAACGACTAAGATGTGTTTCTTTGATTACTGAAAAATCCTGTTCCCCTAGTTTGAAGTAGTCAAGACTATGAATCGGTGGTAGATCTTACATCCCGTAACGTACCATGAAAAAATAATCTACACACTTAGAAAAATTGATGTAAATTTAGGTGCTCTGAGACTGACATATACGAGCGTCCATTTTGACATAAAATTGAGTCATAATAGACAAGAAATTCAGCTTAATTTTACATGACATGTTTGGTTACGTCTCATTCTTTATGTCAAAGATGGATTCCGTCACGTGTAAGATTAGGTATTTCTAAGTGTGTACCCAAGTAACCAAAAGTTCCGCATTCAACACTTCCAAGTTCCATAAAGTTCAAATAAAGTTCCGACAGAACTTTCAAGTTCCATAAAGTTCAAATAAAGTTCCGACAGAACTTTCAAGTTCCATAAAGTTCAAATAAAGTTCCGACAGAACCGCTTCTAAGGAAGATCAAGGAGAGCACGCGAACCTGGGAACCTGAGGGAGCAACGAGTCACCTCCAGGCTTCGCACAGGTCACACCCGGCTCTCACACAATTTTGGTGGAGGAGCTTTCCGCAAGACCTGTGTTGTCTGTAATATTCCAGCCACCGTCTAGTAAATCCTCTGCGTGTGTCCGAAGTACGAGCTCGTGTGGCAGCACTACGGCTTTTCGGGGAATATCGACGACATACTGGGCAACGAACATTCGATCCTGGCTGCTCTGGATTATTTTTCAACGTTCGTCCAGTTTTTTTTTTCTGTGTCTTCCAAATTTGAAATGTCGTCCAACTAAACTCTGTAACATTGAACTGTGTATTTTTCCAAGTCAGGCTTTCTGCCTCTGATATTTTTACTACAAACTGAAGAACTAACCAATGGCTAAAATTCACTAAAATAAAGAAAAAAGAAATAATACTTATTTTACTGTTAACAGTGGTCAATTGATACTTCTGCAATAATTTGTATGAAGTCTGTAAGTTCCATGTTATAGAACAGTTGCAAATATTGAAACTTTCATTCACATTCAGCTTTATTTTTTCGACTGCTAGGTGCCTCGTTCTGAATAATGAAAATTGAGTAAAATCATGCCTGAAATTTGCCTCGCAGCTAGAAGACTCAACAGTATCGCATAAATTTTCATTACCCCACCAGGGGCGCTATATTTAACATGACGTTTAATCATTCATTACCTACCATTTGCTGTTCCGGAATGAAACTGCACAACACCATGAAACAGAGTCGGAAAAAAAATGCATATTCAAATTTCCATTGCAGGGCACTTATTATCGTAAAACTGCTACTGGCGATTCTGTTGGCAAGTAAAACGAGTGAGAAAGGCTACAAGCCCACCAGGTCAGGGAAAAACGACCTTCCTGTGAAAGTGACAACCGAAAAACTAAAGCTTTCAGCTTGGGCTAGTGTAAAATATTTTGCTGTTGCTTGATTGCGCCCTACTAGTATAGTCTGTACCTACATTGGATGGCAA
This sequence comes from Ochlerotatus camptorhynchus, assembly GCF_037179485.1. Classification (NCBI taxonomy): domain Eukaryota; kingdom Metazoa; phylum Arthropoda; class Insecta; order Diptera; family Culicidae; genus Ochlerotatus; species Ochlerotatus camptorhynchus. The sequence continues at coordinate 1,403,864 of NW_027040741.1, forward strand.
TTATGTTCTCGCTTGGTGCTAAAAGAATTACAGTTCTGCGAACAACCCGACCGGGCGAACGAGCACAGCTAGAGGTAGAGGACGAAAAAAGTGTATAGATCCAGGGTGCATGTGGTTCCGCGTCCACATTTGCAGTTTGCATGTTTATCCGCCATTAAAAGCTCGTAAATAAGCCATAAACATATAAACGTGGAGCGATTGCATTTTCTGATTTGACCCCAGGCGGCTGCCAGAAACCTCGGTAGGCTCGAACAAGCACAAAGTATTTAGCCGTGCAGTTTGACTGCGGATTAGGGATGTCACAGCCTGTCGTGCATTTTTTGGAATATAGTTATTATAAGTACGTAGTACGTCGTAGAGCGTATAAGTAGTAGCACGAGCCACCACAAAAAGTAGACAAAAGCCAAAAATTTAATGAAAATTGTTAGGTAATCTAATAGGGGGAATGGATGTAATGTCGGCCTAAATGTCCCTAATTTGGGCCCATACATAAATTCAGCAATCGACTAAAATTCCAATAGTGGCCTAAAATATCCATTAGTAACGTCCCAATGACGCATTCATCTAACGGGTGTTCAATAAAAAATGAGACTTTTTTCAGTCATATAGCTAGTAAAAAAAATTCAACGAATTCAGTAATTTTTATTAGAAACATAATTTTTATTCCTCAATGAATATTGGAGAAGGGGCCCTGGTCAGCAGTACGACGCAACTTAGTCGCGATGCTCTCCCTTTAATTACAAAAAGGTATTGAAATCATTCATTTTTTATTGAACACCCGTTAGATAAAATTTATAAATAGTAGATTTATAGCGATATTTTGGTTTTCTATACAGTTCAATACTTTAAATTTGTTCAAAACATGGAATAAAATACCTGCTCATGAAATGTCAAGCATGCTTAAAACAATTTTCTGACGGAATAACTAATTTTTAGTTGGGACGTCTCCTGATTAGCACACTCTCAACTAAAAAGCAGCCTGGCTAGATGGGGATCGAGCGAATAATGACTGTAGTATTAAGACTTGATCATGTAGTCGCTTTGCTTCCAACATTGCCACATAGTATGCATAATGTTGTGCTCAATTCGTCGTTCTGTTCACGGTATCTGAAAAACGTGGTACCTGTACAGTGGGTCAGATATGCAATCTAGCTTTCCAAATTAATAACTTTTAGGGGTGATTTTTAATATTTTGCGCATCGTTTTTTTCACTTTACAGCCTAAAATTGGGACAGAATTTTAACTTTATTAAGTATCACAATCTCTCAGCATAAATTTATTGCAGTCAATAGAAACTAAATTGTATCAAATCTTGTAAAAATGTCACAGTGGATTCAATTGAAACTTTTTTTTCTGTGATTGTTAATGTAAATGTAATTTATTCATGGTTTCCATAATTTTCTTCAAGCTGGATTCTCTTCATCGACTTCCTTTTTCGTTAATAATTCAGCTGCAAACACATTCCTTGATTCGTGTGCCATTCTGGATGCTAGATGGGAACCTCCTTTATCAAACTACCTATGTGGCAAAAATAGCGCAAAATCTTTTTAGTGAGTTCAACACGAACAGCTCTTGAATGGCTGATTGCAACTGGTCATCCCTAGCTAGGCCGTTCCAATATTAGCACGATGAAAGATGCTTTTGTGGCTCGTGGTGATGAATGGCGTGGAGCAAGTGGGCTTAGCCGTTTAGATTTCCATCCCTTGCATGGGCCGACATAGCGTGAATAGCGCTAGCAAGCTTCCGGGAAATAAGTCGCCCGGGCGTAATTTTAATCGTGTTTTAATTTATGTTTTCACGCGACCACAAACAAACTATAATGAAATTTGATAAATTTGAACACACATGCACAACCAGTTTTAGTGTTTTGTATTGATACGGTAGGTTATTGGGGCACCGCTGCTAGACACGATTTTTCGGAAAATAGGTGCATCAATTGATCTTTGAATAATGCATAAAAGGAAATCATTGAATTAGCTGAACAAAAAAGCAAATCTTTAAACACTGCTCTTTTCATAGATCGACACATCATTTTAAATAAATAACATTGGATATGTCACCTAGAGTCTGAAAACGTAACACACAAGCACTTGCGTAAGTATACATCAAAGAGATAAATTCATTTTCATATTCTTTTTTATATTGGTGAATTTTATTGTATGCCGTATTCCACAAGACATCAACTCCCTTATCTCTTTTTTAAGGTTCCCAGGGAGCGAATTCATCGCCAGTTGGAAAACATTGTGTTAGAGGAAGTTTGCTCTATAAGATGGTGTAGTTAGATTGCGTGGTCGTTCTGTAGTTCGTGAGTAATCGACATTTACAGTCGCTGTTCACATTTGGCACATTGTACCTTTCTACATGTTGCTCAAGAATTATGTATTTTTTTTTTGTTTTTTTTTCGCGAAATCCATGCACCTAAGAAATGATTCAAAATCCTTAAATATCATTCAAAATGCCTACTTTTTGTAAAAGGTGTACATATTTAGATCCCCCACGATATTTTTTAACGATTCCTTTGAATTTCCCCTGCTCGAGGAAACTTTATATAATACACGGCAAGAATTCTAAATCATGGCACCAGAGCCATATTACACTAAGTCTTGACTCGTGCAAGTATCCTTTATTTCCATTTTAAATCTTTCCATCCGAAAGATAGTTTTTCTTGCTCCATCGCCTCCGCTTGGACGAAGCATTTCGTTTAGCCTTCCTTTTTTTTAGCGAAAGAAACGACCGTTGCTAAAAGAAAACATTAGCATAATTCGCGGTGAACGGATATTTTTGTTGCTTTATTTACCTACCCGTGGTGCGCCTCGCGTATCCTCGGCTATCATGTGCTACATAGGTAGGGAATTATGGGGTTTGATGGACAGGATTAGATTATGCGTTTGTTCATCATTTATTTATTTTTTTTTTTTTGTAACGAAAATACACATTTTAATCCGTTTTGGATTAAAATGTGTATTTTCGTTACAAAAAAAAAAAAAATAAATGATGATTTTAAAGATTATGCAGGATCAGTGTTGGCTAAAATCAAGATCAGAAAATCAAAATCAGCTATCTTTCTAGATCAATATCATCTAAAACCACAGACACCAATATCACAAGCCATCATCACCACGAAAATCACCCGTGATTTTTTACCAATATCAGCTGTGTTTTTCGATTCCCAACATCACTCAGCATTAATATCAACCAAGATCAAAATCATCGAAAATCAAAGGATTAGAAGATCTGTTAAATTCTAGAGTCTGGGACATTCCAAAATTCAAATAAGCATTCCAAATGAAATTAAAATGGTGGATTTCAACCCAAGGTGGCTTCCACAAATCCAAGATGGCGTATCTAAATCCAGACCAACGTTGCCAGAAATACCGATTTATCGGTATTTATTCCGATTTTCAAACTTGATACCGATATATACAGATAAGGTTTCTCAGAATACAGATTTTAGAGTTTAAATACCGATTTATACCGATTTTTCATTAATAATCAAAATGATTACTGCCTGCCCGCACTGAATTGTCAGAGGCAACTTTTATGAGAGACTTTTATCTTCTTGAAAATTAAGCTTTTTGAGCCAGCTCTAAAACAAATTCATCTTCAAAAATGTCTTATACTTGATACTCTTTCGACTAATGCTCTCATTTCCTCGCCGTTTTTGGTTACCAAGGAGTCGAGAAACAGCTGATGGCTCATCCTAGTAATTTCTGGAAATCGGGAAATACTTTTATTCAGTAGAAAAATTGGCCCATAACTTTGAAGTTTCTTCCAACTTTCCCTAGGAATTTCCGTCCTTTAAGCTATTTTCCGGTTCCTTCCAGAAAGCTATTTCGACTTCCCTTCCCTTGGAAGCTTCTTCTGGCTTCGCTCGAAAGGTTCTTCCGTCTACTCCCGTCAGTTTTGTCAACTTTTCCGGAACTTCAGGAATGCTTCGAGAGTTTTATTGCGGTTCCATTAGTTTCAGAAAAACTTCAGGAACTTTTCAGAAGTTCTAAAACTTCAGAATAGTTCGGAATTTTGGATAGATTCCGAATAATCCGAGAATCCGGGAATCTTAAGAAAGCCCAGAGAACTCCAATGAACTTAAGGAAACTGAAATATTTTGGAATCTTCACAAGTCCAAAGAACTTTAAAGAAATTTAATGGTTTTCAGGATAGTTTCATTTTCTGTTTGTCATTTTGTTGATCTCAGTAAATCGGCAGTGATTTACGGCCGTTCCTGATTTTGGACTTCTTAGATTTTGGAATGATGGCAATTGATTATAAATAGTTGTTAAAGGCATTTACAACATTGACCTTTAACGCTCAGAGTCTAAATAATTTCAAACTTACATGTAAACCCTACCAGAAAGGAATAACTAAATCATAACATAGTTATATCAACTTCTGTTATTATTTACAAATGTTGTTACACTATTGATTCAGTGTCCCGGTTTTAATAAAGAAAAGCATATTTGAAACAGAATTATATCACATTTCGTTAAATTTAAAATTTAAAACAAATTATAAATAAAGTTTGATGGAAGAAAAGATGGAAACGTTTATTTTTAATATAAATGTTTTTATTATATTTTGACTATATGCGTGAAGTCAACATATTTGAAGATTCTAATTTCAAATAACAGACTAAACTGTCAAGTCGACGATGACAGAAGCACATACCGTGGTAGAGGTAACAATAGCTGCAATATTTAAACCTACGACTGGATGCCTTCCTTCAGATAACAACTTGAGTGCGGTATAAATCGATAGAACTGTTTCAAACACATCGTCGGTACGTGAGCAAGTCAGCGATCATCTCTTTTTGTCAGTGGTGGCGGGGGGAATACCCCTCACCATCCCTCTCCAACGGGGGAGTTTGGTAAAGAGAAATGATCAAACCGATTTGTATTTTCTTAAAGTTGTCCTTGCTCGCTTTCTACTCTCTATATACAATTTTCACACTGCCGTACTCTACAAAACTATTAAATCTATACTTTCATCTCCTGATCTATCGTATAAAAGTTACCACTTTAGTCTGTTATTTGAAATAAGCATCTTCAACTATGTTTTTATTATGTTTTACTTTTGACAGTATTTACCCTTCTTTGGTATACATATTGCATGTAAATCAGCATTAAATCCGAGGTCCAGGGCTCTATGAGAAAATGTCTGAGTGTGTAATACAATTTTGTAAGCCATATTTCTTGACAAACACTGAACCGAATTGGCCGCAACAATAATATTAAAACTATTAAACGTTTTGGAATCGATCATCCAGCTCCGAATATATAGCCGAAACAAGTTCCGAAAAACATGGACACAACCACCAAATAAAAGGTACTACGGTCCCATAGAACACTATCGAAAAAATTTGGAATCAGTTTGGATCCGATCCTCCTGTTCCGAAGATGTAGCTGGAACAAGATCCGGCGAGTAAGGATTACTAGAGTGTAGGTTAACTTAAACGTGCCAAATCCTTCATGCCATACCATAAATCACATGAGAACTCCACAACAAGATCATAGCTGGTCATACCGAGTGCCCAGGATTGCATTGGTCATATCAGGACATATTCCGAGTACCCCGCTTTGACTAGAATTAAAACCAATCAAGCGACACATCAAATATCAGGATAAAAAAACAGGGACAATTACAGTCAAACCGAGTGGCTTAGACCACATTGGCTGCATTCGGTTATGTTTCGGATACCCCCTATAAAGTGGCCAGCTCCTGAATAGGACAAACGCCCATCATGCAGCACATAAAATCATAAAGCGACCAGATCCTAGTCGAAATGGAACATATTGAGTGTCCTAAGCTACATGGTCACATCGACTCTTACATTGGCAAAGACCTGGTTTGATGTTTCGGATACCCCTGAGAAGTTGCCAGAACATTGATTAAGTAAGAAGGGTCAGACCTCACCAATGCATTGGTGGATACATCCAGGTTTTAATCTGATAATCAATCTTGAAGAGAGGCTGCTGGGTCAAATACTGTTTTAATGTTTTGATGACAATCTTAAAATAGAAAGAATGGAAGAAGGAATGCGTGATCAGACATAACATCTCCTCAGAAAATCCCATTGGCGCCGACTGGTATTGAACCCAGGCCTGCTGAGGTGAAAGGTAATCACGCTTACCACTACACCCCCGGCGCCGCTTAAAATTTGGGTGTTGGTTGAAGTTGAATTATTTGTGTTACCTCAGAAATGATGTAAATTACAGGTGTTTGTTTGTAACTAATATGCAACATATGCGACCAATTTATTAGTTGTGTAAGTCATTAAAAACATTCCCTTCAGAAAAAGTGTCATTACGGGTGTTCAATAAAAAATGAGAATGATTTCAATACCTTTCTGTAATTAAAGTAATGAGCGTAATTTTTTTTCTCTCCAAGAGAATTGCTCTCTGGACTCCCTAAAAATGGATGGCATGTTTCTTTTCGCTCGGGTGCTGTCTGTTCAATCGAATATGGCGTCGAAACAGCAAGCACTCCGCGAGCGTGTTGTACAGTTTTACGAAACGCATGGTCATCGTGGAAAAAAGTTTACGGTAGACCACTTTCGAGACGAAAACGTGCCCGTGAGTACAGTTTACGCATCCCTGAGCGTGGAGCAGAAGGCCGGTAGTTGCCGTTCGGCGAAGATAATGACGAAGAAGAAGAAGGAAGCGTTGAAAAAGCTATTCGACAACAAGGACGGAACGAGTTTGCGTGACGCCGGCCGAAAATATCACTGCTCCCATACCTTGATTCACCGAACCCTCAAGATGGAGGGCATCATCTGTCGGAAGAAGACTCGGTCTCCCAAGTACACGGACGAGGCGATAGCGACCGTGAAATCGCAGTGCCTGTGCATGACGAAGATCTGCCGCGGGACGTCGTTCGTGCTGGACGACGAAAGTTACTTTTCGCTCTCGAAGACCCACATTCCAGGAAATGACAGCTACTATTCCAGCGACAAGTCAGATACCCCCCCCCCCCAAAGTAAAATATAAGTTTAAGCATAGACTTGTGAAAAAAGTAATGCTGTACATCGCCATATTGGACAGAGGGGTTTCAAAGCCGTGGTTCTAGCCGAGCGGTCTGGCGATTAATCAACAAGTGTACCAGGAGGAGTGTCATGAGAAAATTCTTCTGCCGTTCTTAAAGGAGCATCATGCTGATGGGAAGTACGTCTACTGGCCAGACAAGGCGTCTTCCCATTACGCCAAGAAGACGCTGGAGTATCTTGAGCAGAAAAAGATACCGTACGTGCCGAAAGAAAGGAACCCGACCAACTTGCCCCAGTGCCGTCCCATTGATCCCATTTTTTCGGCTCCCTTGCCCTAGTGTACAAAAATAATTGGCGGGCCAAGGATACGAAGCAGTTGACCACGAGGATCCAGAATTGTATACGGAAGATGGACGTCAGTGCCGTCCAGCGCTCTTGTGATTGCATCGCGACTAAGTTGCGTCGTATGGCTGACGTTTTTTTGAAGAATTATATTATATTATATTTTTAATAAAAAATACTGAATTCGATGAAATAAAAAAAAAATTACTAGCTATATGACTGAAAAAATTCTCATTTTTTATTGAACACCCGTTAGAAAGTGTTGCCAATCAACATGTCTATTCTTGCTATTCAATATGTAAATTTACATCTTTAAAGCTTGAAAACATACTTAGTTAATCATGGTGGTGCAAGATATTTCAACGATTTAGGAAACTCGACCTAACACCCCCACTTCCCCTAGGTATCTCTGTCTGTGCAATCGAGAGCATAGCACTGATGGCATTTATGGGCTGCCTGGTAGTGCTATCTTATTCGCTCAATTGCCGTCGTCGGTTTCAGGGTATGCATGCGGGATTTTTGCTACAGCTACCGTCGCACATTCTAGAAATGGTTATTTTACTCCATTTGCTGTTCCAAGCTCTGCCAGATGGAAGCATGTTCAACTATGGTCGATAAGTGGCAGTTGGTGGTTTTCAGATTTGGTCAGGTGAAGCGGAATGCTTCCGAGCTGGGAGGGAGAAACAGACTCGGAAAATGTGAATGTCAAGTGAAGCCAGAAATGAGCTGTCACAAACTGTCAGTGAGAGCCAGCAGTACAAAACATCAATCAATGGGAAGTATTGATATCGAATACAAAATATTTTCTTGCTTGAAAACAATTTGCACTGCAAAATTTTCGTTTCTTCAGTTCAGGAATCGGTATGTAATTTAGCTAAATTGTAGTGTATCAAGCATGTTATATCGTAAATTTGATAGTTTTCTGAAAATGGAGGGGGTTGTAGAGATATTCAGGTACGGTTACTCTAAATTTCCGGGTTCGTGTCGGGTACGAGTATACGAAGAAAATATTTTTGAGTTCGGATCGGGTAAGGGGTATATTTGGGTACGGATAGTATCGAGGGGCACGCAAAAACTTCAACTACGGCACAGGAAGTAGCCGTAATTAAATTAATTTCATTAATTACAGGGGTCAGGTCGGGTTCGGGTTCTTGAAATTTTTATGAATTGGGTACGGGTTTGGTTCGGGTATTCAAATGTCTATATCTGACCATCTTTATGGGATTGTTTGTTCATGTGATGTATTGTTATTGATAAATAAAGGAAATGCTTAAAATATTCACATTTATTCATCATTTCATAACAGTTGGTAACAACAAAATTTCAGCTCAATTCAACTCAACATACTTCGGCTATCAAATTTTCTTTTCCTCATTTTACGAACTCTGTTAGTTTTAATTTTGAAGAGCAAAAATCTTTTAACAAGCTTGAATTTGATATCATGGCAATTCTGAATTTGCAGCGGCAGCGACATCAATGTCTTTTGTGCCTGAAGGATTACACTTCTGTTAGTTGATGCCTTGTCAGTGAAATTTTCTTTGAAAATTGAGTCCATACACGTAAAGAAATAAAATATTTCTTTCAAAACATAGGCATGAGGCCTTCCTCTCGCTTTTGCTAGTAAACATGAGAATTTGCCATAAATTTTATCAAACGGAATCGCAGTTATACAATCTTGTATACAGTCGGAGCATGAAGTGCTGTTCTTTCTTATGCATCCCATTAGATATCCTGCAATGTGAAATAAGGCGTTAGTTTCGGCATTATTCAAATTTAGAAGGATCTGTTTCGCCATAGTTGATATTTCAGCTTTCGAAAAATCAAGAGTTTCTTCCAGGATCGCTGTAAATTGCGTTGAAGAAGGTTGCTCTGCGTTGTTCAAGTGATCCATAAATCCTGACAAATATTCTCTGTCGTACATGTTGTAAAAAGAGTTTATGACGACTACCGGGTCTGAATCCTCTTCAGTGATCATCTTTTTCATCTCCAATAGCAACCCATTCAGGCACCACAGCAGAAAAGTTCGCGTAGTTATGATCCAGAAGAGCCGGCGAAGAGTAGAGGGGACGGGATTTATAACAGTCCAACAACCGATCGCTCTCTTCCGGTTCGTCCTCAAGAGGTTGCAAGAAAGCTTCAATCGACGGAACGGCATCTTTTTTTTCGTTTTCTTCCCATTTTTATCGACGCGGAAGCAGTCCTCTAAGAAATGGGCCAGCAAATAAATAAAAAAGATCATAGCAACATTGATAAAATGCAAAACACTTGTACCGTCAACACTTACGCTACAGACTCGCGAGCTTGGTTTAATTTCGCCGGTTCCGGAATCCATCCGACAGAACTTAATCCATTGGGATCTTGTGATATAATCAGTAGGAAAGCGCAAAAAACCCAATCCAGGATAATTCCTGCTGTTCCGGCCGCAGTATTTCACCTGACATTTCATTTTGGCTGATTCACTACGAGTCTCTACAAGTGATTTTTTTTTCAACTCCAACTTTACACAAGCATTAAGTCATCCGACGGTAACACGTAAACAACAGAGACACGAAAAACCGAAATCACTCAATATGGGAACAAATTACTTGATAATTTTTATTTGCCAAGAATTTTCTTGCGCAATATTGTGATTGATTTATTAGATTTTGTGTGTAGTATTTGCTTCTCCCTCCCAGCTTCCGAGTAAGCAAGACTAGGAGTATATGGAGATATCAATGAAATCCAATAAACTCTCTTAATTCGAATGTTTCAATTATTTTTCTGTTATCGATCGAACATAGCTTAGGGTTTATGCAGCATTTCTGATATGCAAATTTATTTAAAAAAGTAAGGGGTTGTATCCACGACACGACCGTAGATTTGACGTATGATTAAGAAAGGTAGTTTTGATGTCACAGCAAAAGCATAGTAAATATTAATTTGATTTATTAACTCGTTATCAGTGAAAAGGTTCGATAGGTTGAAATTCGGAAGCAGGTTGAGAGTTCTGGTTTTTGAGCTGTTCAGCCGATGTTCATGTAGTAGGTACAAGCCAATCTTGGACGATATGTCTTGGAGACAAGCTCTTACTCTTTAGTTAACTCTTTTATAAGTTATTTGTGGTCCTGAAAAGGGTCGATGGGTTGGAAGCTTGGTAGCCAGTTTACAACAATACTGTGGAATTTTTTCCTCGATATTCTGGAGATAACAGTGGAGTGGAAATTAAATATTTATTAGGGAAAACCCATCAATCACAGAATCTGAGCCTACCGGACGGTACCTACGTTTATGTGTTTTTATGCTTATTTTAAAGAATTCGGCAAGATTTTTTTTTGTGCATAATTCTCTTAATAGGAGTGGCTTACAATTTGCATCAAAAAGCATAAACATGCTCAGTGCTCACTATCAATATTTAGCGACTGTAATAGGGAAACCACTTTTTCCATCACGGAAGCGCCTTATTTTCTGATGACAAAATTACGCATTTTCGTGCACAAAACTTGCGGAATTTTTGACGTAGGACTACGTCTTTGATTTCTATATGGGGTACACTTTGTGAAAACCGAAAATGGAACATGTAACAAATAAAGAAAGATTTTGAACGTTAATAACTCAGCTGCCCCTGGTCCAATTTCAATAATTTTATCACCAATCGATCAGAAATATGGCTACGCATCGATAACAATGCATCGGAATGTTGATTTTGAACAAGAAACTATTGAAAAACTGGTAAATGTCCAGCATTGTCCAAAAGCTTCGAATTAACTAACAAATCCACCAATTACCTACATGCATACCCAAGTAACCAACAAGTCCGATAATCGCCCTTTTTGGTATATAAGGCTGCTATACGATTGATATAAAGTTCGAAAACCCTATATTTACCTTATATCGCAAAAAGGGCGATTATCGGGTAGTTAGCGGGCTTGGTGGTTACTTGGGTATGCTGCTTCCCCAGCACAGTCGTCGGAGAGTAGTAAGGAAACGAAACAAGTCGAAGTGGCATTTGTCTACAATCCTCGGACGCGTGCGAATAGGGAGGATGGAATTGCTTAATATTTTGCACACTCATCGCCATATTCAGAACCAAAAGCAAATTCATCGAGATAACCACCATCCGTCGTCTGGCTCGCCGTGGCGGTATCTGACGTATCTCCGGTCTGATTTACGAGGTGTGCTGAATGTGTTCCTGAAAAATGAGATCCGTGATGCTGTCACCTACACTAAATACGCCAAGCGTAAGCGGCCATGGATATCATCTACGTTTTGAAGTGACAGAGACGCACTCTGTTTGGTTTCGGAGGTTAAATCATCACCAACTTTGGCAACAAAACGGCTCTTTTCAGGGCCACCAAGCTTATTACAGTAAAGAGTAGGAATAGAATTCATCTGCCTGTTTGTCCATATTCAGAACCAACGACCACACAAAATGCTCATGTAATCAAACTGGAAGCAGGGATATAAATTATTTTGATCAACTTTGAATCGCCACGGCCGGATATTTTCGAAGCAACAGTCTAGCATCTAATTCGACGAAGACGGCAGGAAACATTTGTGAAGCCGAGTTATTTACGAAAAAGGAGTGTCGATCAATGTAGATAGGACCTATTGAAAAGTGACGCGAGATTTGTTTTCTGTACTGAGCTCCAATGCTACCGACGCCAGGGAGGCAGCTCCCACACCTGAACCCTACCAATCGACCCATGAACTCAACCGGGGACCAACGGCTTTACTTCCCGAAGGAAGGCGTGATCAGAGATGTTATGCCTTAGAACATGCCGGTGGCGCCGACTGAGATTGAACAGGCCTGCTGGAGTGAGAGGTAATCACGCTAACCACCGGTGCCGATATCTTTCAAGGTGATATCACGGCGAATGAGTTTGACCCAAATTTGAGTTTAGTTATCTCAGAAATAAGAAATAAAGTGCAGGAACTCAGCGATGAGTAAATTTGTCTCTTGTTTTCCCAGGTTTTTCCAGGATTTTCCAGGGAAAAATTCCCGAATTTGAGAAAAGTGAAGATTGGATTCACTCAGTCTATTGGTACTAATCCGAGACTGAATAAAACTTTCGTCAATTTCCTCATTTTCTGGTAGATTTTTTAGGTTTTCCACAGGAAACCATGAGACAAATTTACTCATCGCTGAGTTCCTGCACTTTTAGCAATTATGGGTGAACTAAACTCAAATTTGGGTCGGTCTCATTCGCCGTGTACGCAAAAGGAAAAGAGCCAGTGTCGCTACTTGATAGCAAACTACTCATAATGGGAGGAGTCTTTGTAGCTTTTATACCACTTGGTTGCACTTTATTCTGCTTCAACCTGAAAAGATATAAAAGAGCGCTGCTGTATGGCATTAGATCATTTTCGCTTCGGACGGCGTGGTGAGCAGTAATAGCAGCAGTAGGAAGGTGGTGGCTAGTCCACTCCTTCACACCCAACAAGCAACAATTGACTGGTCGGTGTCAAACGTGTCTCCGGCCATCGATGTCGTCTACGCTTTGAAGTGACAGACGAACTCTGTACAGCTTCGGAGGTTAAATCATCATCAACTTTGGTAACAAAACGGCTCTTTTCAGGGCCATCAAGCTTACATCAGTAAAGAGTTGGAATAGAATTTATCTGTGCTTGATTGTCCATATTCAGAACCACCAGCGTCCCTTTTTGTTATTTTAATACACACTTAGAAATAACTAATTTTACACTTAACGGAACCCATCTTTGACATAAAAGATGAGACTTGAACAAGCATGTCATATTCGTTGCTCGACGAAAAGTACGTTTGATTGAGCTATATTTATTTCCCGTCGGTTATAACTCAAATTTATGTCAAAATTGACGCTTGTATATGTCACTCTCAGAGCACCCAAATTAACATATTTTTTTCTAAGTGTGTAGATAATAAAAAACAAAATCAATTATCCACGTACGATAACTACTTACTCAGGATCCAGGACAGCGTAAAACAAAACCCATCGTGCTTCTGGGATTTCGTAAAAAAGGGGCAAGCATCTTCACGCATCCTATGCAACGTTACCTTTAATGATGCCCAGGCTAATACAAATGTGGATGCTGCAAACCTTTTCGCCGTGTTCTTTTAGAGCGTTTTTAGTAAAGTGTCACCTGTACCAAGGCGCGATTGTTTTGCTCACGTTCCTTCGCACAACATCAACCTACCCGTTATTCAGTTTTCCGCAAATGAAGTAGTAGAAGTCATCGATGAGCTTGAAAATTCAAGAAAATTCATGGAATACCCTTAAATTTCGTAAAAATTGTATGCTGGTAACTTTCTTAAAAAGAAATCTATAATTTTTTAAATTTTTGTTGATTTTTACAAGTTGATGAAAATGCATATTTTTTAGTAAAATAATAATTTATTTGGATTCTAGGCATTATTTTCGATAACTTTGCATATACAAACTTTTTTCTTAAGTCCAGCCGTTCTCAAGTTAATGCGAATTAAAAAAATATAAATATTCATGGCAAAACATCTCGTTGCTGGACATCACGACTAAGATTTGAAAATGGCCCAAAATGTAGAAAATTATTATAATTTTTTTTTTTTTAATTGCATTAACTTGAGAACGGCTGGACTTAGAAAAAAAAGTTTATATGAGCAAAGTTTTTGAAAATTATGCGTAGAATCCAAATAAATTATTATTTTACTAAAAAATATGCAATTCCACCAACTTGTAAAAACCAACAAAAATTTCAAAAATTATAGATTTTTTTTTAAGAAAGTTACCAGCATACACTCTTCACCAAATATTAGGACATTTTTTCAGTTTTCTTGAAAAAAAAATTTAAAGATCGAAAATCCCCAAATTTACACATCGCTGAGTTCCTGCACTTTATTTCTTATTTCTGAGATAACTAAACTCAAATTTGGGTCGTTCTCATTCGCCGTGATATCACCTTGAAATATATCGGCGCTGGTGGTTAGCGTGATTATTTTTCAGGAACACCTTCAGCACACCTCGTAAATCAGACCGGAGATACGTCAGACACCGCCACGGCGAGCCAGACGACGGATGGTGGTTATCTTGAAGAATTTGCGTTTGGTTCTAAATATGGCGATGAGTGTGCAAAATATTACGCAATTCCATCCTCTCTACTCGCACGCCTCCGAGGATCGGAGGCAAATGCCACTTCGACTTGTTTCGTCTACTTACTACTCTCTGACGACTGTGCTGGGGAAGCCGCATATGCATGTAGATAATTGGTGGATTTGTTAGTTAATTCTACGCTTTTGGACAATGCTGGACATTCACCAGTTTTTCAATAGTTTCTTGTTGAAAATCAACATTCGGCATTGTTATCGATGCGTAGCCATATTTCTGATCGATTGGTGATAAAATTATTGAAATTGAACCAGGTGCAGCTGAGTTATTAACGTTCAAAATCTTTCTTAATTTGTTACATGTTCCATTTTCGGTTTTCACAAAGTGTACCCCATATAGAAATCAAAGACGTAGTCCTACGTCAAAAAAAGACAGCGGTTAACCAACATGCACTTATTAACCATATTTATCGAATAAGCCATCTCGAAAAAATCTTGCCTAGATGAAATTGGGAATCGATAGGGTTCTATATATTGAGAATGTTTTATACAGGTGAGATAGCTTGTGTGGATGGCTATCGGGCGCAGACGGCAAGACGTGTGAAAATCGATTCTACCACCTATGTTACGCTAGTAACAAAGGTAATAAGTAATTTCGTCGTACACAGTGGCGGATTCCGATATAGTTTATAAGAGCAGTTAAAAGTTGCATATTGTAACTCTTCCAATTTCATTTTACATTTGGAGTGGTAGAATGTACCGTTTGTTAGGGAAATCGTTTCAATAGTATTATTTGAACTACCTTTTGGAAAACTAAATAAATTAACATATTATGAAGAAGGATTGTTAAAAAATGAAACTTGAACGCAATCAATTCCACCTGAATGATCAACTTTGCCCCGTTTTACGGTACTTCATTAAATCATTATTTTCTAGCAAGTTAATTTTCAACTTCATAGGTAATGTAACTTGCATCCACCTATCCAACGGCTGAAGTAGCATTTGGCAAAATTACATATTTACTCTTATACGGTGCATGCACATGCGAACAATCATTAAAAGCAAGAGTGCAAGGTCCAATATTTGCTATCGTAGTATGTAATATATGATGTTTTATTGCAGCAGTTGTAAATTATTCCAGATTCTTATCAGGTATCCCTAAAAATTATGTTCAATATAACACGTACTCGTGTCTGGCCGGCAAAAGACCGGAAGAACAGGCGACCAGACCCCCAAATGGCCGCCGCCGTCGTCACAGTGCTGCTAACGAATAATGCACACAAGAGGAATGCTCCTCACACTCATATAGTAACGTGCACGCAGCCTTTAACAGTCGGAACCTGCAGAGCGAGATGGTGGAATGCCTTCTGAGGAAGCCTCGAGCGGGCGACACATTTTATGGATTGCAGTTGTTGTTCCATTTGACTTTGTCGCATGCTTTTTGTTGCAAACCGTGCTCGCCATGGCTGCTGAACCGATCCGTTACCGTTGCTGAACTTGGACGGGCCAAGACAATCGGTAAAGGTTAGTGGCGGTGGTAACGATGGAAGCTGTTCTTGGGAAACGACAATCTCAAGAACGGTCATTCCGAGGAAGGCAAAAAGGCAAAGCTCAGTCACGTCGTAAAATATGGAGAAATTTTCACTTTGCTGCCTTCGGATTGTTCGCCACGCTTTCCATTGTTGGGTGCAACTTTAGCTGTGGGAAAATGTTGAAATGAATTTGCCAATATAGTTTTGTCTTGAAATATTTTGAATGCCGAAAATGTGCACAGGAATTTATTTGGATAACTAATTGTTAATAAGAAAAGTTGGTGTTTTTCCGTACACACAGTGAATGCCAATATTTGATAATTTTTCCCTCCGTTACATTATCACGATCAAAGTGTACCCGACAACACCGGTCCGGAAGAGGAAACGAAATGTAAGTAAGTTTTATAGTTGAAACATAAGTGATGATAAAGTTTATAGCACTGGCAAACTCGGTAGTTAAGGGGAGATATGTTATATTTGGAAAATTAATTTCCTTCTTGTTCCCGAGAGATGAACTTGCGTGATTGGTCCATGTCGGTCAAACACTTGGACAGAGTCTCAATGGATGTAATGCACAAAGAACTATGTTCCAATCCAAACTGCATTCACCGTAGAACTAAATCTTACCTTATGCCGAAAATATTGTTTTTGGTGGGTGAGATTGTAACACTTCTTACAAAATAATGGAAAAAAGATGCTCGTTCATTTTTTCCTTTGCTTTGTTTTCCGCCAACTCCCACATCCTGGGCCCTACATATCGACCCATCAACTCATGGACCGGGGATCAACGGCTTTACTTCTCGTGATCAAAAATGTTATGCCTCAGAAAATCCCGGCGGCGCTGACTGGGATTGAATCCAGGCCTTTCAGAGCCAATCATGCTTACCACTACACTACCGGTGCCGCTATGCTAGAATTCTTAAGGCCAGCGCACAATGCATACGTTTTCGGGTTTTTGATAGATAATGCATGGGCTAACTGTCAAAAACCTGAAAACGTATCTATTTTTGCGCCGGCCTTTATGCGTAGTGTTTTTTCAACAAAAACGACAGAAGAGATTTCTTAAAATATGCAGTTGAGATGTTGTAGACAACAAGCGCGAGCTATTTACAGTTCAACATCATATATTTGTTGGCAAACGTGCACCAGATATCTACACCTCGAATAATGTTGGTGTTCGGTGATGTAGTTCTGGTGTAGCTACACCGCAAAAAGTAAAACTAAATTAATTTAGTCAAGAAACCCCTTTCATGCTTATGGCAACAGCCGCAGCCGGCGCCGGTGCACAGTGGCCGGAGGCCGGACGAAACCCAAAATTTTTTTTTTGTTATTTTGAGTATTTTATAATTTTCCAAGCTTTCTTACACTTTGAATAACGTTGTCGCAAAGTTTCATGACTATTGGATGTTATTTTGAATTTTGACAGCACTTTGAAGGCTGCGGTGTCAACAAATTTTAATGATTTTTGGTTCAAAAACTACATTTTTAAGGCTCACTTCAAATGGCTGTTACTCTTCCAATTTTAAACCGATTTGAGCACAACAAGTTTCATTTTGAAGTTTGATGGATAAACTTATTGTTCCATTCAAACCCATCCGTTTAGATTACTCTAAACTATGGAAAATGTTGATAATGTATGGTTAGTGGTATGATGAAACCTTATTTTTTTTGCAAATTCGTACTGTACAATCTTCTGAAACAGTCCGAAAAGGTCACATGATATACATTCTATAGGAAATTTCCTCAACTTTTTGAATTTATGCATCCCGACTTGCCCCTAGTTGCCCCAAGGGGTTAAAAACATATTTTAACCCTGTAACACCCAAGCCTGCTTTTTGGCAAGGTACGCTTAAACTGCTGGGACCAAACATATTGAATTTTCTACCAAATGGTGTGCACATGGTTAGAAAGATACATTGTTTATCTATCATTTCCATGAACATTTCAAGATAATCCGATGCAAAACCTTTCTGCTAAGTTATGATGAAAACAAATATTCGATGATTTTCTGAAAAATTATTATTTTTCAGATTTTGTCTGTAAAAAGTAAATTTTAATTTACCAGAATTCGCTCATTAATTCTAGACGCAACTGGCAAAATTTGGTGAAAACCTGTGCTATAGTATGCAAGAAATTAAAAAAAAACAAATCTTTTTTTACGAAAACTGCTCTAGACCAGCCGAATTGATCTAGATCAAAAAAAATATGTCAATTGTTCATATTTTCATGAAGGCCTATCGAAAGAAATTATATAGAATCAAATAAAAAATTTGGACATACGAGAGTTAATATAAAATGACCGGTATGGAGGACCATGGTGATTAGAAATTCAGAAGTAAATAGACATGTTACAAAAGGATTGGGAAGGGTATCCATTCAGTTTATATGCTTTTTATCGATTTTTTTTTCAAAAGTGGTTCATTTTGGTTTCAGTTAAGCTAATTTTATTAAGAAAAATAATGGTGTCTTAAAAATACTACTTTCACTCTTAGTCTTTTATAACACTAGCATTATCCTTACTACTTAATCGTCATCTTCATCAAAGATCAACAAATCTTGCACTTCCTTTGGGAAATCACTTTTCGGTTTCGGCTTGTTGTGTCGGAAACTGGATACAACTGGATCTGATGCAACCAACAATCCATGAAAGATGTCAATTATTGTCCGTTCACGGGATCCTTTCCAAGAATGGCTTTCACGCATTCGACGAATCTCCTTGTTCATGCTTTCTTGGGCCTCTTCAGAGAGCATACCGATTGGAATTGAAGATTGGTCGATAATTTCACTTCCATGAATCAGTAATTTATGAACTGTTGTTGGCATGTGATACCAACTATACAGTTTTACGTAGTGGTGAGCTGTTTCCGTCGCGTATGACTTGAATTTTGAAACATCAATGCTCTCACCACTAGAAATCGCTGTTAGTAAAGTCCGAAATCGCAGTATCAAATCCAAATCAATTCCTGTAATCTCCGAAGATACTTGTGCATTGGCGAAGAATCGTCTAGCCGTATTACCATTGTTGCTGGTGCCAAATCCTGAACGCGGTTTGTCGATGTGTAAACCCAGTCTATTGAAGAATTCATCTTGTATGCGCTTTTTGGCACGGTTGAATTGTTCGATATGAGAAGTTTTCACCCATTTGCAGAAACTGAGCCGATAAGCGATATGCAACAGGCACTCAAAACATCTTATCCAGCAATGTAGACTGCTTAGACCCAGATCTAAGAATTGAGTAACAGGCTTTTTCAACATTTTGTCAATTTCGTTGAATTCCGCTGACGTTGATTTACACAAGTAGCATCTTTGGGCGGATGTTGTGTGTGTTACGGCATTGATGGTTTTACCATCTACCATACTCATGATAAGCTCGAATGTGACACTGAATTCTGTGTCGTTAATTGTTAAAACAAACGGGTGCAACTTTGCGATTTCGGTATTCATCCGATCATATTCTTGACGGGTTGTGTCACTAGTTTCCTTAGCTAATTGTTTTGAAACTGGTCGACAGTATCGGGTTGACGATGGATAACAGTTTTCCCAAATTACATTTACCCCTTCAACCAATTTCAATGGAACAAGAGATGTCAAGATAACATTAGCGTCTGAGCTACCAGCTTTTTCAAATTTTTGATTGTACTCAGTTAAAGTTGTACCATCCATTCCCCATTTTAGGATAAGACGTAAATCTTTATGACTCCAATTCATATAGTCTGACTCTACAAGATTGATTAATCTTGATGTAGTGTGGTTCAGAAGCTCTTGCAATTCAATTTCGCAATGTACTTCTGAAGAATTGAAATATTGGTTCGAAGGATAACACTTCTTTTTAGCGGCAGTGATTTTGTCATACGATGGGTAGATGTTTTTCGCTGGTTCTCTCACGATATTATAGCTACGCTTTGATAACTTTGCATCGATAAAAATAGCTAATGCTTGTTCATCAGACAACGTTTGTGAAGTGACACCAGTCTTCAGAATGTTTGCAATGTCCCTCTGACCTTCAGACCGCAAAACGACTTCCGTAGCAAACCGCAACTCACCTATGAAAAGTATGAAATAGATATCTTCAAATATTAATATAATGATGGTGGAGTAAAATGAACCTACTAGAGCTACATGTTCGCCGCAAATCTTCAGTTTTGCGACGCTTGACTCGGTTGCAGTTATCGTCAAACTCCTTTGAAGGACGACCACCTTTATTTCTACCTTCCTCTGATGTTGATGAGCTAGGTCCAGAAAGCACAAGAAAATCTTCGAGCCATTCAGCGTTTGCTTTTAAGAAGCGTTCCTTCATCCGTTTTGCGTTGTTCCATCGACGCAAGAACTCTCGATAGAAGATTGAAATATGTTCCTTACATTCTTCATCAATATTTCCAGCATATGTTGCAATGTAGTTAGTAATTGCAGTACGCTTTTCTTCCGAATCCGGTATAGCATAGACCGCTTCCAGTATGTTTTTTCTTTTTAAGAACATTTCTAATTTAATAAAAAACAATCATTAAATGTAAATAATACATTTTTTCAATATAAGATCAATTACCTTTTGGTTTAGAACACATTTTACGACTGCTTGTTTTACTATTTTTTTTTTCAATTCCTGCCGGATAAAGTTCACCGGAAACTTCCAGTATCAAAGTCAACACATTTAAACTTTTTAAACTACTCTGGTATTCGGTTGACGTTTGAACAAGCTTCTAGGAACATCCGCATTTTACATAAGAGCAGCACAGTACTTTCTTATGAAATATTTCAGTGTCATACTGAATACCCGAGTAAAACATCTGAAAGAATGTAAATTTTAGTTTATATTGAATATGGAAACAAAGTCCAAATATCGTGTAACGCGAAACATTTAATTTGGTATGGGACGATCCACAAATGACGTAGCATTTTAGAGGGGAGGGGGTTTCAGAAGTTGTGACCAGCCGTGTATTAGGTATGGAAAAATACGCTACGAGGGGGGAGGGGGGACCTAAAATTGATCAAAAATATGCAACGTCATTTGTGTATCTTCCCTATGGAAACTGAAATGTTTCGCTTTACGTAATGTTTAAACGGCCCCTATATTTGATTATTTAAATTATTACCGGATTCGATGACAAGATAAAATGAACTTAAAAATATCATGTGTTGAAATAACTCAATAAATTATCAGTCATTAAATTTATTCTGATCCGAAAGATTATTTCGCACTTTAGGGGGATTAGTTTGCATTTTTATTGGTTGTTGACTTCAAAAATGAACTCAGCACCCAAAAATTAACATAATATGTCATTTTCAGCCAGTTTCATTGACATTTTAGGTTTCGTCCGACTTTTGTTCGCAGTGCCGCCACTGTGCGGTGGTGTAGTGGTAAGCGTGACTGCTTTCTAACACCCCGATTGGTCTGGGTTCAATCCCAGCTGAGGTCGGTGGGATTTTTCTGAGGCATAAAAAATCTCTGGTCACGTCTTCCTTCGGAAGGGAAGTAAAGCCGTTGGTCCCGGCCCATGTGTGTGTTGAATGGGTGCGATATCCTACGCAGGTGTGGAAGCTGCCTTCCTGCACATTCGATTGCCGTCAATGGATGACAATCGATGTCCGTCGGTGATTGGCACTAGATTCCGGAACAGAGACCGACGTTAAATAAAGGAAAGAAGAGGAAGAAGAAGAAGAAGAGGGCAACAGCCGCCAACAGTAACATTATAATTGTTTGTAGGGGGCGACCTCGGAGTAGTGGTTAGCATCCATACCTCTCTCGTTAAAGTCACGAGTTCAAATCTCACTCCCGGATAGATCTCGAATGATCCAAGAGCGTTTCAATAATTATAATAATAATAAAAACTGAAAATCGAGCATGTTAAACTTTTTTTTTATCAAACTTCAAATCAACTCAGCAAATAGAGCCAAAAACCCATGAATCAATTAATAGTTGTTCAACCTCCAACCAAGATTTTATAAATCTATCTGTTCAAAGTGTTTAAAAAAATTTCCATTAATGTGTACACCTAATTTTAAAGCGGTATACAGGCATGCTAAACTAACTTTTGATCCGAAGCCGGTGGGTTTAGATTTTTTTTATGAATTAATTTATTTGTACAGGCTCACTCGAATAAACTTTACAGAGCCAAGTTATCATTTTCGTTATACATACTTAATCCTAATCTTAAGTCTAGAGTTACAGGGATTGGACCGAATACTCGCGGTCGTCTCGAGGTTAGTGAAGATTTAAAATTTTATGGATGGGGAGAGGGAGGAGGAGATGTCACTATTTCTAAAACATGAATTTATTTCTATTCAACTTGTTATCAGCACTATAATTATACAATTATAACAAAAACAAAAACTAAAAAAAGGCAAACACACAAAATACAAACTAAACACAAAGTTAATAAAACTTACAATCTAAGGTTAATATTCTTCAGGAAAACATATATGAGTTTCATAAGCTCCAGATCGCCACATGGGGCCTCCCTTAGCTCAGTCGGTAGAGGCACAGCTACAAAGCAAGACAATGCCGGAGTTGGCTGGGTTCAATTCCCGGTCCGGTCTAGGAATTTTTCGGGTTGGAAAATTTCTCGACTTCCTTGGGCATAGAAGTATGATTGTACTTGCCACACAATTTACCAATGCAAAAATGATACAGACATCGAAAGCTCTCAATTAATAACTGTGGAAAGTGCATCTAGAACACTAAGTTGAGAGCACGCAATAAGCTAATATGCAATATGCAATTGTCTACCTCGAGCCCGAAGGGAATAGTACATCTCAGATATGACTCCACGATGCTCAGCACAAGACCAAATGATGTGATCTGCGTCTTGGTAACCTTGTCTAAATTTGGGGCTAGATTTAAAAAACTGTTATTATTCACTCTTTGGGGCTTTTCTCGTTGGGATTGCTTTAAGCTGGGAGTTCGTTAATTGGGTTGGGCCTCAATTAAAATTCAGTTACATCGTCAGTAAGTTGTGACAAAGTCTTAACCATTCATCGTTGACACTTGGATTGGATCTAGTGAACTGATTTGCATGAAAAACTATAGTTTGACAGCCCCGTAACGTAGGTAGAAAAACCTTTTCGTGGTACGTTATGGGATGTAAGATCTACCACCGATTCCTAGTCCTGACTACTTCAAACTAGGGGTACAGGATTTCTCAGTGATAAATCCACGGGTTGCTTGGACCTAGGATGATCTTGAAACAAGGAAAAAAAATGAGTTTGTTAGTCTTGATTCCTAATCTTCTATTCGTTGTTCCCTTGTTAGAAGTGTTTAAGACTAGGGTTCTGATGCATGGTCATTGGAGGGTTTTTCAACACTCAGAAGGGTATAAATAGCGGGACCATTCAATTAGAGTCGGATCCTTGCGATAAATGCAAGAATGACAACTGTAAAAAAAATCAAATACTGCATCATTTCTCAATAGTGATGGAGTAATACGAGATGCACTAAACTAAGGACACGGGATATACTACAATAGATCAAATTACTGGTCGCTGTGTTGTTAGGTCCCGAAAAAAAAAATAAAAAAAAAAAATAGAAGGGTCTGTACCTAGGGACACGTACGAAAGCTTGACGTAGGACCGCTAGTGGGTTGAACAAATATGTTGATCATTTATTTCAGTGCAAGTCGGTGCCGACCGGATGACGGCGGCCTAGTCATGCCGCCTATTGCGGGAAGCCTTTCCTCCGGTCGATGTGGGTGTTTTCGTCGTCGTCGTCGTTTTCGTATTGGTGCGATGCATGCTGTTCCACTCGTGCGTCGCACGGAGGGGTATTTGGAAAATCAAGCTGGCCAAAACACATTTTTTTTTTTCAAAAGTGGGCTAACTGTCTGTTTGCTTGCTGTAGCTATTTAAAGTTGGCTTACGAGTTGGTCGTGTTATTTCGTGCAATTTGGTTTCGCATCGTTGAGGACTCTGTTCCGCTAATCATCCCAAATTATATTTTTGAAAATACATCTAGTTGAGAACACATTAATTTGAATCAAGCATGAGTTATCAACGGTCTTTTAAATAAGTAGCAAAAAATGCAACAATAGATAAATTTGTTTTGTACTCGGGTGGATTTGGGCGATGTGAATCAGTATAAAATGATGCAATCTGTCTTTGCTTATCGTTGCCACAAAAAAACCTTGTCCCTTACTGCCTCCGAGTACGCTGGCGGCATTTTTTTAACTCAATTGTATAATATTTTGATGAAATTTATATTTAATTGCACCACCAGTAAACATTTTAAAAAGCAGAGCAGATTACGTTTGTGCAAGATGGATCAGTTCGTCGACAATCATCAGAATTATTATTTCTGTTGCTGATGCTGCTGTTGAACGGTTGAAGCTGTACCTGAACTGTTTCGTTTACTGACGCTACATACGATCAAACTGCTTATTCTCATTTATTGAGTGTACACTTGAAAATCGGAATAGCTCACTAGCGATAATCGATTTTACTCTCGTTCTGTACGTTGAACATATTTTGTGTCGGAAGTAATACCACAGACAGACATACAAATTAGTACCGTTGTACTTCTTTAATCCAGTACCTCAAAACGTACGATTTGTGGTACTAGCTTAAGGCAGTACAACGGTAATACAACAGTGAACTTTGTATGTCTGTACAAGGTATAATGCACTTTATAGCGCATTATTGTGCGTAAAATTGACTGTCGCTAGTGGGTTATTTTGGCTTTCACCTGTACCGATTATATCGTCTGGAAATAGGTAGCACAATAGTTCTCTATTGGCTTCGTATTATATAGGGTCGATTCGATCTGGTTGTATGGAGTTAAGAAACTCAAAACGATGAAAACTTTTGTTTTGTATTGTCTACGCTGCTATCAGCCTTTTGAGAAGTCTGTTAAAATTCGAGCACGCATAAGCAGGGTAGCTGTTGAGCCATGGTATCAAATTTCTTGAAATTTTCAGAAAAGTCTATTATGTGAAAGCATCCGTCGTTATCACTTACGAAGAAATATCGTACATTCAAGGCTCCATACATGCACTGCAACGAACAAAAGTAGCCGTTTTTGATAAATTTATTGAAATCAAACAAACGTTGATGCTTACAATGATCGACGGTAAGGTTTGCAACGCTTCCACGCAAACGAACTCTACGATGAGATTATAAAAGAAATTAATCCAGAAGCATTAAACTTTGGTCTCTCGGTATTACATGCAAGGATCCGTATCTTTGAAAGTATGCTGCATCTTTCGTATAAACTACCTCTAAAAAATGGAGGCTGCAGTTACAAGAGGATAAAGATATCGCAAAGCAAAGTAAAACTAGAATACAAGATGAATTTAAACAAAAACTAGGCCTTGTAGTGGATGTACCCAAGCCAGGGTTTGGAAATAAAAATGATGGTAATACCAGTCGACGTTTTTCGCAGAACTAACTATTTCAGCCAATATAACTGGGATTGATTACAATTTACTTTATCGCTTCAAAGTTATTTTGGAGGATCTATCTAGTGGCCAGACACCACTAAACTGTATGTGGAATTATATCCATGGCCCACGATTCATAAAATATTGATACACGGTGGGATTGTTATTGAAAATCCACTGCTTCCCATAGGGCAGCTTCCAGAAGAAGCAGTAGAGGCCAGGAACAAGCACATTCGATCATACCGTGAGAATTTCGCCAGATCGGATCCTCTACTTTTAGGTATGCCGTTTTCTACGAGTTCTAATAGTATGATAATCATGTAAATTTCCGTTTTTCACTAGGAATGAGACAAACACCGCGAAAGAAATCCAAACCCTTCTTAAAGGAGCCTTTGGAAATGTTGTTGCCAGCTGAACCTGCAATTGATCATTTTTATACAGTCTTTAATTCGGATGAATTGTCGGATAGCACTGAATCATCATCTGAAGGAGAACCGTGGTATTCATCATGTTCAGATTAGATTATGTGTTTTTAGTTTTGTTGTGCTTGTTCATAGTTTGTGATTATTAAATATGCTTGTTTGTTTTTGGCTTAACCTGAACATTTTTCGTTTTATTATTATTTTGAGGAACACATTGCTTGCCAGCTACACTTAATAGCGAGTAAAAGGTTGGAAAATACCTTCGTATACCAAATATACACCAATGTATGGTTTTAAGTCTGATAATATATCATGCATGTGCTAATAGTACCATTATATAGGTGGTAAAATATCATTAGTATCAGTTTTATGACTTTTTTTCCGGTGTAACAAAAGAAAAAATATTGAAAAGTTACCCTCAATATTCAAAGTTACACCCATGCATGGTAGTTGGTTTTTTTTGTTGTCTAAAAGTATACCATGGTCTTAGTACCATTATGAAGATGTCAAACAGGTTCGGTAGCCTTTTTAACATTATTTTTTAGTGTAACAAAAATGGAGAAAAAAGTGGTGGACACTTACCCAAGTAAACCATAGTTACACCTATTTACGGTACTAAAAGTTTAAACTGGTTTAAATCATAAAATATACCGTGCATATGATCATAGAACCGTTCTAGAAGTGACAAAACATCTTTTGTAGCAGTTTTGGGACTATTTTCCGGTGTAACAAAAAGGAAAAAAATGTGAAAAGTTACCCTCATAATTCAAAGGTACACCCATTTACGGTACTGGTAATTGGTTTTTAGACTGAAAATGTACATGTTTATGGCCATAATGCCGTTTTAGGGGTTTAAAAATACCTTTCGTGATAGTTACGCTCATTATCCAAGGTTACACCCATGTACGGTACCGGTAATTGGTTTTATTCTGAACATATTACATGTTTATGGGCATAGTACCATTATAGAAGTATTAAAATTACATCTGAAATAGTTACAGCGTAAAAATTGTTTTGGCCAGCTAGATTGATCAAATACCTCTCCGTGCGTCGTGTCCGACGCATATCCGTCCGTTGCTCGAAAGTAAATGACGAAGAAAACAATCTTTCATTGGTGAAATGGTGAGCGTCAACCGAGTATTGAGCTCCCTCATGTGAGCATATGCAATGTGCCGTGTGTTCGATTTGTGCTCTATCGTTGCGATTTTTCGTTACATGTCTGAATTTTGATTTTTTTCATGTGACCCCCAGTATAGAAATTAAAGACGTAGTCCTACGTCAAAAAAAATTTGAAAGCTTCAAAACCGTCCCAACTATCGAATGACATTCGGTAGATGAGATGAGGTTGCGTCTCACCAGCAAATGATGACTGTTCCAATTAGAGATGGGCGATCCGCTCCCGAGCTGTTCTATAGACCCGATTCTCTAAAATGAGCTGATGTCCCCCGGGGTTCATTTTTTAGGAAACGCAGCTCATCAGCTCACTGATATCATAAGTCTAAACCATACATTCTATCACTCATAGCGAAACTTTTAAAAAAAGGACACATTACTCCACTTACGCATTGAACAGTTACCGCGTAAACCAAGACGTTTGCGTAATACAACATGTGCCTACTGATCGACAGCACCAACGGTAAAAGCAAATTTCCAAGCGGCTGTTTGGGAGAGAGAGAAATATGTACATGTGCTACACGATGTTAATTTTCTACTGGTATTATCCAATTTATTTATGTACCCGTCTCTTATTGCTGATGTTATTCCTCCAGCATATGTGCTCTCACCTCACCTCCCATCATTCTCTGGGGGAGCGGAAGATCCGCACAAAAGCAAATAACCGAAAAGCGAAATGCAGCTCTCCAGCTTATCAGCTCAGCTCCGGATCCGAATCATCGACTCGAATGATTCACTGGGAGCTATTTAGGATGACAACTCTCGGACCCGTCCAGCTCTTCGGATCTTTTTTTTCTCTCTCCATTATTGACGATTCAGCTCCGGATCCGTATCTGAGCAGATGATCTGGAGCTGATGCCGAGAATAGTGCGAGCAATTCTGCTGGAGAATTAACATCAGAAATAAAATTTGAATTTAGACTGGATTGCATAGCTTGAGAAAAGGCGTAACATCGTGTGCCACGTTGTCAATCATATCATCCCGTGTGACATAGGTGTAGCTCTCTCGCATACATTTTTTGTTTAACTGCTATGTTGTTGGCACATTTTGCGCGCATTTTGGTTTACGCGATGGTTGATCAGTTGTTGCGTTAGTAGCGTTTTCCATTGAAAAGTAAAGCCATGTTGTAAGGTACGGATTTATTGGTTTTGACTACTTTTACGATTTTATGCAGTTTTAAGCACTAAAACCACTAATTAATTGTCCGATTTTGAATTTGTGTCATAATTTCTATAATTTCAATGTAAGCTGAAGAGCTGTTCAAAAGAATCGACTCCCTTTAGTGAGCTGGATAGATTTTATTCACTCAGCCAGATGAGCTGTTTTGCCCACCTCTAGTTCCAATCGACTTTGTTTGAATTAAACAAACTCATGCAATCAATGAACAAAATTGGATACAAAATTCGCCAAATGAATTATATCATAGTTACATGGATCGCCCATGGTTGTTACAGAAATCCTTATTTTGATTCAAACATCCTCGCCAGGTCCAGGATGCCAAGTTCACACCATTGAAAAAATATATAGAATTTACAACTCTAATGGGGCAAAAATTAACTTCGGCATAATCGCCCATTTTCGTTCTATCGTGCAGAAAACATCAAATGTAACTTTGATTTTGGCGTCAACGAGTCAAATATGATTGGAACGATACTTTAGTTCAAAAGCTGCAACATAAAGTCGTTAAGAACGATGAGTATGAAGAATGAATAGTATGAATATTTACACCCTTTTCTCAAAAATGAAGGAGCTAGTGCTTCGGACAGACACACAGCATTCTTCAGACATTACAAGAATTGCTAATATTTCCTGTATCCGGAAGCTTTTCGAAGCGATCGTTAATGAAATAATAGTCTATCAGATCAAAAACAGAATCACTAACATGCAACATGGTTCTTCAAAGGACGATCAACTAATACCAAGTTACCAATTTACTTATATACACCGAAAAAAAATTTTGACATGCTCTTGGAAAATCCCACGTGGTCAGATTCAAAAATCGTGAAGTCGTTGAAATTGGCTAAATCTACCGTGTGCAGTGGTTTCAAACGTTTCCGTGAGAGACATACTATCGATCTGCAGGATCATACCAAGCGTCGTACAGAACGGTTAGGGCAAACCCAGGGCTGTCGGATTATGATATCGCCAAGAAATTCAATGCCAGCCATAGCACCGTCGCTGTTGCTAAATTATTTGAACTCGTTGATATGGAACCGTTACTCGCTTACTGTCAGCCGTATATTAGTATCGATCAGCATGGTTTCATGGCTGGTCGCTCCACTGCCACTAATATGCTGTGCCTTACTTCCAACATCTCTAACAGTATGTCGGATCGTGCTCAGGCGGTTGTCATTTATGTTGACTTACATATATTTTATTTTATTTTATTTTATTTTTTTTTTTTCCTTTGGTTTGGTTCCTGCATGAATTATTTTCTTTTCTTTAAGAACGATTCATATTTTACGATGGCTCATCCTCATGTTCAAGCATACATTTATCTCCTGGTTCCTGGCACTTTTTCAGTTTTTAAAAGATATTTTCATTTTTTTCTTGGGGAAATAATCACGATTTTACAGCATAATTTGGATTTAAACAGTGATAACTGTGCGCTTTGTGTGGGACATTTTAGATTTATTTATTGCGGTTATTCAGTATGACATTGCTCATTTTGCCACTTTTATGGGAAAATATCTTCAACTGCAGGTGACGAAAGTGAGTTATTTAGTGCTCAAATTTCCTAATTTAGTGGAGATTCATCCTTATATAATTGAGCGTATTTTATTTACTATTGCCCTTTTTGCCATTTTCACCGCTCACATTCAAATTATTAAAAGAAGCTTTTTATTTGTTTATTGCCTTTTTCTTCATTTCTATTGCAACTTGTTTTTTTTTGTTTATTGGTGCACCCCTATAGTATTTAGTGGCCAATTTGATATTTTTTATTGCTCATTTCGCTTTTTTTTATTGATGATTAATTGTGCTGCCAATTGAGGGACCACGATTATCTTACACAGATGACCTTAAACTCTTCCTTCGAATTCACTCAATTGAAAACTGATGCTTTCTTCAACTGAATACTTTTGCATCAGAAATGGTGTATTCTGAATCATATTAAGGGTTAACCCGTTCAAATGCTCGGTTATCGCCTTTTCACGCAAGAAAGAGACTATTATGTTCAAGTATGTTTTGTTAGGCACTGAAATTGATCGCGTCAGCCAAATTAAGGACCTAGGTGTGCGATTACAGGAAAATTGCCATATCTCGGTTCATTCTGGGCCAATTTTAGCTCTTGGTGCGTCATTTTCTTTTAAATGGCTATATTTTGGAGTATGACAATAAACACAGATTAGTGACATCCTGAGAAAAATTTAGCAATTTAGACATGCCCTCCGGAAACCCGAAATATCTCCGGTATCCGATAACCATGGTCACTTTAATTGCCACAACATTACTTGACCATTACCATTGAAACTTGATTAGTTTTCCAGTCGAATGCATTTAGAAGAATAAAAATCGGACGGATATTTGACGAAGCATCAACACTCCAAATTTGACCAAAAATTTGCCTATCCCAGCTATTTTGAGTATCCCCTGTAGAATGATCGAAATCGAGAAAAGAAAAAAAAAAAGTCCCATTAACATACATGTATCATCTTCGGCTTTACTTCGTGAAGCAGCTTGCCAACAATTCGGTCGTTTCCGAGAGCCGAGTGAGCTATATTACAAAGGCCGTTTGTCATGAAAAAGAAGGAACAAGATTATATCATTATTGCTTTCCATTGCTGAAATAGCGTTATCATTCGGCTCGTTGATCGCTTGTCATTTTGTCATTTCGAGATATTTTTGATTCTTGGGTAGTAGGGTAGAGAACTACTTCGGCCTAATCGCCCATTTTGGGCCTATCGAGCAGACAACTTCAAATAAATCCATGATTTCAGAGTTAACAAGTCAATTATGCGTTTGGTACGATACTTTAGTTAATAAGCTACCGAACGAAGTCAATGAGAACGCGTGATATGAAGGTTTGCACCCATTATTCCCAAAAACAAAAGAAGCGCTCCGACCGAATCAATTTTTATCTTCATCCGATAGGCCGAAGTGAATTCATTGGCGTTTCAATGGCGTTGCAATGCGTTAGGCCAAGTTTAGAATCCGTAGGCCGAGTTTGGCGTCAAGAATCAGTGTTAGACTTTTGACAATATCTCAACGATTGGTATCTCTTTATCAAATCTTACGGTACGTACGGAAAGGTAAATAAATTTGGAAGCCATCAGTAATAATAACATTCCGTTTGGTGCTAAACTGCGCTAGATTAAGAAAGACTAAGTGCGAGCTGTGCTTGATAGGCCGGAAATGGGGTAGTTAACCCTAATTATAGCTTTTATACCGCAGTTATTTTTCGCTGACTTGTATGATAAACATATAGACAATATTTCATTAGAATTCCGTTTTATATCCGAAACATCGTTCGAACTCTTGCTAAAACAGTACAAATATGGAGTTAAAATTAATTGTTTAACATTACCAGCATATCGTTCCGCACTTTCCTCCCGTATGCAATTGCTTCAGTATCGACTGAACGAGTTTTCCTTTTCTAAACAACCATTGTTGAAATGCTAACGAGGTTATTTCAGCAGGTCCCATAAACAGTCAAGTTTTCTTTTCCACACTTGAGCCCTTAATTTATACCCCATAGTCGAGCTTTCTTATATGGCTACGTTGCCGACGGTGTGGCACCTTGCTGCGCTTAAGGTATGAGGGGAAAAACCCAAAGCAAACGACGCCATTTGGAGCAGTAGCGTGGCATTCTGTGGAAAACGGGACGAAAATTATCATAATTTCGCAATAATAACGTTAAATTTCAATTGTCTCGCTCGCTGTAGATATTTCGAACATACCGTTGCAAATAGAGCACAAGCGAAATGGTCGCTGGCCACGATTAAAAAAAAGAGAACATTTTGAACAAAAGCGAGCAATACCTACTTACGTAAACGATAGAACGAACTGAAAGGTTAAATAATAATACAAAACCATGGGAAAGACATTCCAGAGCGAGGAAAACGTAATTCATTTGTAACTTTATTTTCAACTGAAGTTTTAATTTTCCTACAGTTTTGATAGTAAGAGTAATCAATAATAGAAGCTTAAATGATGACAAAACGGCTTGGAATAGCAATAATACAAAAAAACAGTTAGCATCACATATGTTATTAAGAAATTTCTTTCATCAATATTTGGATAAAATGCAAATCAAATTCTAATTATTAATTACGCTAAGTATACGCTGTTCATCTAACTTTCCGTAGCTTGAAAATATACGCCGGATATAGTAAAGTGCAGTTGATTAAATACGCGTACGCTTAAAATCGTTGCATATGTTGATTACATTTCTGCAGAAACTAATATCCACTAACCTATAAAGTATACTCGCTATCATCTCGTCCAACATCCACTGCGCTGATTTAGAATTTCACGTAACACACTGCACTTTCTAGCAAACTGAACTGTTTTCAACCTGCTTGTATAGACGGATGCTGCAGTTTCGTACCATGTAGCGTAACAACATCATCAGGCATCAGCTTCACACGCAGCAAAAGCTCGAAGCTAGATTGAAAGTTTAATGAAAAACTTAATTATTCTTTCATCAAAAATGGCAACGGCTGCCAGTTATTTTCATGATTACACCGTAACCTGTATCGTTGTAGAATCGCGCTCCAACTAATAGCACTCATAGCATCTAATACGAGGAAATTATAACGGTCAAAATTCACCTTGGCACTTTGGTCGGAGAGCTATCAAATCGTGGCAAAAACAAATATCTCTTCATCTATTAGCTGCACGGTGTCTCTTGATAAGTTTTTAATTTTGTGTGAATTTTGTATCCATTCGCCGAATTAATCGAGGCGTTGCGAATAAACTGGGTGGCTGTCAGAAGTGCCATATGAAATTGTTAGGGGGCTAGGAGTGTGCAAGGTATTTTTGAAATAGTTAATTACTGATCACATTGATGTTGTTTCGCACAATGGGTAGGTTACTACCTTCTGTCATTCTTGTAACTGAAAAATCAGTTCATGAAGCGTCTTGACGCTCACTGTGACTGACCGCTCACGAATCGTAAAATTGCTGATTGTGAAGCTCTGAATTCTAAAATGACAGGTTTAATGAGTCAGTACAGAATATCATTTCAGAATCTTATTATTTCATAACTCTAAAAAATAGTTTTTATATTCAGGGAGTGGAAGTAGCCCTGGTTGCGCGATGTTATTATTATTTATTTTTTAGGATCTAAATCAGGTCATGGCACATGGTCGTGGTTGTTCGGCGAATTGACAAGGAATTTTTTTTTATTAAAAACGCATCAGCGTTCAGTTCAGATTGCTTGAAAGTTGTGCAGCCGTGCGAATCAATTCATGATTTGCTTTTTTTAAGGTTGTTGATTCAAATCAACAGTCAGATACACAGTGTAAGAAATAAAAAAAATATGAATGAATTTTTCAAGTGACCTATTGAAAGTTGATAGTCTAGTCGAGTACACCAAGAAATCATTGTAAAAATTGTTTGAACACTTCCAAAATTTCAAGATATTGTTTTAAAAATAACAATTTTGGGCTAGTCATCGCATAATATCAATCATTTCTCAGCCAGTTTCGATTTTTAAACGGTTTTGAACAGCAAACAGTCAAAGCTGCAAAAATGTACATTTATGGTAATTTTACTAAAATTCGTTGAGATCTTTTAAATTAAATTTGATTTTGACGTAGGACTACGTCTTTAATTTCTATACTGGTACACTTTGTGAAAAGCGAAAATGGTACAAGAAACAAAATTAAGAAAGATTTGAACATTATTAACTCAGCTGCCCCTGGATCAATTTCAATAATTTTATAACCAATCGATCAGAAATTTTTCCACGCATCTATAGTAATGCTTCCGACTTATTATTTTCAACAAGAAACTATTGAAAAAGTGATAATGTCAAACATTGTCTAATGTACAAATAAAAAGCGATAATTTCATCACTGCTTTCATGAAACAAACGTTCTTCCCAAACTCAGTCGTCCTAATCTAGTGCCACTTGGTTGCACATCATTCTGCTTTAACCAAAAAAGATATAACTCAGCGCTGCTGTCTACTCAAGTAACAAATTTGGTTTTATGAGGGTTCTGTAAACCATGATTTTGACTTGAAGAATGCTATACAACCTTGATAAAACTTGCAATGTTGCTTGGGAGCCTCAACTCATTTTCGCATCGGATAGCGTGGTGATCAGGCAGCAGAAGCATCAATAGCAGCAGTAGGAAGATGGTAGTCCACCCTTCTACCTAACAAGCAACAATGACTGGAGGAAAAGGTCTTGGTAAAGGAGGCGCCAAGCGTTATCGCAAGGTTCTTCGTGATAAACGCCATCTGTCGTCTGGCTCGCCTTGGCGATGTCAAACGTATCTCCGGTCTGATCTACGAGGTGTGCTGAAGGTGTTCCTGCAAAATTTTATCTGTGATGCTGTCATCTACACTGAACACGTCAAGCGTAAGCGGCCATGGATGTCGTCTAGGCTGTGAAGCGACAAACGCACTCTGTACGGTCTCGGAGGATAAATCATCACCACCTTTGGCAACAAAACGGCCCTTTTTAGGGCCAACAAGCTTATAATAGTAAAGAGTTGGAATAGAATTTATCTGTGCCTGTTTGTCCATATTCAGAACCACACGCCCCCAACGACCACATAAAAAGCTCTCCAGAGTTGTAATCTTGTAACCAAACTTGGAAGCAGGGGTGCAAGTGATTTTAATCAATTCTATTCATCAACTTTCTCTTTGAAAAAAAAAATACTTAAAATTTGATACGCCTACAAATCAAAAACGGAAAGAGTTAAGATAATAGGTGATCGATCAATTAAAAGAACTAAATGCTCTTCACATTTGTTCCGTTTACTAGTGACCTACGTCAAGCTTCCGTTCGTGTCCCTAGGCACAGACCCTGCAACTTTTATACGAAAAAAAAAACGCATTTTTCTAACGTCAGATACCGTTAAGGTGACTTAAGGATGATTCTGCCCCTTCACCATAATATCACTTTTTTTTTGCAATCCTTAGGCTTTGTTTAAATAAATGTTTGAGCTGAATCGGTCAACATTTACCCACTTGAAGCTATTTTGCCGAGTTGACGTTTAAAATGTTTAAAGAAATGCCATATTCCGATGTTCCAAACAAACCATAATAGGAAATTATATGCTCAACAACTTTGTCTAAGACCGGATCACGATCCGAGTTGATCCTGAAAATCTATTAGCATTTTATTGTTCTGACAGAACGAATTTACTTTTTGCTTTCCAAAACAGTTTCAAATCAAAAATAGGTTGAGAAATGATTGAGTTACTCATGACAGGATGCAGCCACTTACCCAAAATCGTTTTTACGTAGGACTACGTCTTCCGGGAAGGGTGCCAATTCAGGGAAAGCACCGACAATTGGTCAGACTTTAAATGCTTATAACTTGGCCAATAATCAATGGATTTTGATGATTTGTATGTCGATCGATTCACATGTGTTATACAATTTGTGTGGTATGTTACACATTATTATGGTACCTGTGACTGTGAAATATTTAAATAGTTAACAATGAAAAAATATTCAAATTTCCAATACATTTTCTTTGATCTCAAGGTGCTCACCCCTAACACAGCCATATAAAAGTTGATCCCTAAGGACACAAGGCGAAGCCGCACAATCATTCAACGTTGCAGTCGATCTGATCAGAGCTCGGTGAAAACTGATTACGTTAGAATAGTGGAAAAGATAGAGCACCTGAAATTTTCTTCTACACAAGGGTCTGCCAAATCGCTTCCACTATAAAAAGGGTATCATGTAAATTAGCGCTAAACGCAATCATCACATTAGAATAACCAATTAACTAGAACAAAGATGAAGAGCCAAAGGCTGACCAATTTAAATGGTAAACCAATGTTGAAACATAAACAAACCAGTAAATAAACGTAAATTTTACTACTGCATTCACTATCAGTTGCTGCCAAATATTTGAGCTAGTCGGAGAAAAATGAAAAGCAGCGGAAAGGGATGTCGTTTCCAAAATACTTCTGCCAAATCGTATCTACCGCTACCATCAGTCCCAGCCCAACAGTGGAGCAAGTCGGACCTCGGTCATAACATTTAACAGACAGGGGAGGGATGGGGAAGAGCAACGGAAATCTTCATCACATCTGTCAAATCGTTTCCACTTGTTCAGTCAGACAGTCGAGCTAGACGAAGCTATGAGGCATCATCACTCAGGGTCTAGGCGCCTTATGTCTTTTTCTTCGCATTTCAAGCTTATTGCATATCGCATATTAGATTATTGCGTGCTCTCAACTTAGTGTTCGAGATGCATTTCTGTACCATTTCTGCATTAGTATAATTGTGTGGCAAGTACAATCATACTCTATGCCCAGGGAAGTCGAGAAATTTTCCAACCCGAAAAATTCCTAGACCGGACCGGGAATCGAACCCAGCCACCTCCAGCATGGTCTTGCTTTTCAGCTGCGCCTGTACCGGCTGAGCTAAGGGAGGTCCCACAGATATGTAACGGTGCCATAGAAGGAAGATTTCTCGATTACTTTTTCGAAGGACGTATCAGGTTTTGTAAACAACGCATTTGATCGACAATTTGGCGTAACTGGTACCTGAAAGTTTCGGCGTGTTGTCCATTCTGGAAGGTAGCCAACGTCCTGAAAACTCATCCCAAACCCATTCCACCTCTCAGAGTCGAAAATGATGACGATCGGCTTTTAATCACCCCACAGGAGAAAGCAAATGCGATCGGCGAGCATGTCGCTTCATCGCATTTGCTTGGCTCGAATATCCAAAGTCCGCTCGATAATCAGGTTGCGCAATGTGCTCAAAACCTAGATGCCTCCCCTTGTGTCGTGCCTTCGGAGCATATGATTACTGTACAACAGATTTGCTCAGCGCTGAAATGCACCAATAACATGAAGGCTCCCGGGTTTGACGGTATATTCAACTTGATCTTGAAGAGACTCAGCATGAAAGTGCAGTCTCTTCTAACCGCCATCCTCAACAGATGCTTGGAACTGCACTGCTTTCCAAGTATATGGAAAGTAGCAAAAATCATACCAATCCGCAAACCCGATAAGGATCCAACATTGTCTTCAAGCTACAGACCAATCAGCCTCCTTTCAGCGCTGAGCAAATTGTTCGAGAAACTCATTTGTAGAATATAGATAAGCGTAAAAGAGCTATACTGATTTACTGGACGGCAGCCAGTGACTTGTAAACCCTAGCATAGAATAAGTGTGTAGAGAAGAGAAAACAGGGAGTTGATGGTAGACTACACGGATAAAAAATAATACCCAAAATTTGAGTTCTTTTTACTTAATATTGACTTCAGCCTCTCACTTGCACTCGTTATTGTTGTCAAAAAAGGAACGAGAGATTCGACCCAACGATATAGTTCAGCCCAATAAGTTACTTTTGAGTAAATTGCATATTCTCAAATTAACGTGAATTAAACTTAATTTTGGGTAGAATATACTTAAGAGTAGGTAATTTTTTTGCTGGTGTTAAATGGAAACTACTATATGCAATTTACTCAAATTTGGGTTATTGGGCTGAACCCCAGAATTGAGGGAAAAGTATTTAATTTTGGGTAGTTTTTCATCTCCGTGTACGCAGCGAAGTGGTTTTTATTTCTTTTCGTGCCGAGTTCCGACACGACATCATTGTCAATCGTTTGCTCAAGTTTTTCGAGAAAAACAACACGCTCATGAAAGCGCACTCCACCAATCACCAGCTAGTACACCCAACCAGGGGATGTAAGATTCGCTTACAATTATGTGTGATTCATCATCAGAGGATGTTAGTGGAGACCGCATGAACCGAGGATGCGATATACCTTGCTGCGGTCCAGTGCAAGAAAATTGGAGTCCGAAAAGTGTGGAGTGCATTAGTGAGTGAAATGAATTCTGTCAAAAAAAAAAATAGGAAAAAGGTTGCCGACTGGACTCGAATAACGAACGTTGCGATTATTAGACCGCGATTATTAGAGGCGAGTGTTTTCTCCATTGCAAACAGGAAGCGCACATTTCCTCGCATACTCGACTTCGTTTGCTTTTTCTGCTGGAGAGAATCGAGGCAACTGTGTGCGTCGTTCTACCATGTTACCAAATGTCAAGGCAAATGCTTGCTTGTGTAGGTTAAAGCATATACTGAGCACGGAAAAAAGATTAATTTTTTTTAATCTTAATAAAAGATCAATTGCATCGTCATCAAGGTCAACTTCTAACATTCGCTACAATGTTCATGAACAGAGGATGTTGATAGTAAATTGAACTAACATTCATTGTAATACATTTTTGGTTTGCGTGTACGGGTGATGAATAACATCAGAAGGAACAAAGCTGTATTCAAGTCCACAGCCATGGCCTTGCTAGACGTTGAAAAGGCGTTTGACAATGTATGACTTGTTTACAAGCTTTGTAACTTCAACTTCCCGTTACATCTGATTGAAATCACCCGTAACTACATCCAGCAAAGGTATCGTTGGATGGTTGTCTTTCAGACAAGTTTTCCATCCCAGCAGGTGTTCCGCAAGGTAGTCTGCTAGTCCCCTTGCTTTACAGCGTTTACACTTCCGACATTCCTCCCTTTGGAGACAGTTGCGTGTTTTTCCTGTTCGCAGATGGTACCGCAATAGCCGTCAAAGGAAGGATGCCTTGCGAAATAACGAACAAACTTAAACCATGCCTTAACGCCATTGCTGATTATGCAAAAACGTGGAAAATCAAACTCAATGTCTCCAAAACTCAAGCGATCATTTTCCTCCATCGGCAATCGCCCAAACTGAAACCGGCTTCATCTTATACTATAATCATGGATGGCACAAGGGTTGTGCACAGACTCACAGGAACAAAATCCAGGTCACTCAGAATAAAGGATGGTACTTGATCGTCCTTTCGACACTAGAATAACAAATTTACACGAAGAGGCAGGCATTCCCAAAATAGATTTCAGAATTAACGAAATTAACACTATTTTTTTTCCTTGATTTGTTTTCCGTCGATCTTGTTTTCCGTGCTGAGCACCAATGCTACCGACGCCAGGGAGGCAGCTCCCACACCTGGATCCTACCTATCGACCCATCAACTCATGAACCGGGGACCAACGGCTTTACTTCCCATCCGAAGGAAGGCGTGATCAGAGATGTTATACCTCAGAACATCCCGGCGGCGCCGACTGGGATTGAACCCAGGCCTGTTGGGGTGAGAGATAATCACGCTTTCCACTACACCACCGGCGCCGCTAAAATTAACACTAAATTTTCACAAAAAATTATTTTATCAGAACAATCATTTCTTTCACTAGAAACTACTACTCCTGGCTGACCTCCAGCCTTGCATCGAGCTGGAACCGCAAACAAGCAAATCAATTGCCTCTTCGCTCGAATTCTTCGTTGTGAGTGGTTCCGATAGATACGCGCCCATTTTGGCTTTAAGGCAGCAGCACTTTGCAGGAGAAAATTTACACGTTCGATTTTAACCTACTTTCACTGGATATCACCGTAACCTCCTGGACTTATTTTGTATCTTCCGGCTTCCAGATCGTTACGCACTTGTAGCTTAACCCACCCAAACGGACACGATTCAACAGCGTACATTAGAAAATTCAGCGGAGATCTGTTTTTTCGCAACGTTTCACAGCGGCGGCGAAGGAAGAAAAAAACCCGGTTTGTTCACTCGCGGTAATCTTAAAAAAATCTTTCGATCCTATTTTTTAAATAACCAAACACAGCACTAATAAACACACGCGAAATTATTGAATAAGTTTTCAGGTGTCCAAAATGCACCAGCTAAAGGACTTATTGCACTAAATTTTAAATAAACATCTCGGAAAATAAAGCAGCAGCATATTCAAAACACGTCAGTTTCAATGCACGGCCTACCTCGATCCCCTACAAGAAATAAAGATCATTTAAAGTCAACAAGTAATCAGGGTGGAAAGGATGGTCCTAAGTCAAGCTTCCGTTCGTGCTCATAGGCACAGACCTTTCAACTTTTTGTTTTTAACAATTACTTTCAATTTTGGGGGTGTTAGCACAATTGCAAGTGTGATTTCATGGTGTACTCGACTAGACTAGCAGCCTACAATAGGCCACTAGTTCTTTTTGTCGTGCAACACCATGTTATTGCTCTTCTGCCCATAGTGCGCGGTTTATAACATCCTACAATTATTTCACAAACAGATTTTCAGGATCAAACGCGGGTTCGTTGTATCCTGTGTTTCTGCCATAGATGGTACTGACGAATCATTTCCAGATAATTAACAGTGGTGCTTTCAACCGTGAAAGGTTACTTCGTTATATGCGCATCATGGTGATTTAATTAGCGTGTGGTTACCGCTCAAATTCCTGAAAACTACACAATTTTTTTTTTTATATTACATCCAAGAGTATGCACTTCAATCATGTAATATCAGTTAATTCACTTTATTAGTAATAATTTTTGGCAAGTAATATTACACCATATTTTTGACACGATTGAAGTGCATCCACTTTGATGTGATATCAAAATTAATATTTTGCTGTGTATAGCAAATGATAATCATGGTCACATGGTGATTCTCATGTCCTTTACTATAGGTTAAAAACTATGTTTGTACCAATGAAGATCAAACTAGAACATTTGTTATGTCAGGATAAAAAATCATGTAGCTCTGAGAAGCTATTACTCTACACAGTTAAAAAAAAGCAGTGTAAATTTCCGTTACTATGATGCACTTAAATGGAGCGTCATATATCATACAAGTTTAAATTTTAGATCGTGTAGATTTAAGAGACATGTCATGCAATATTCCATATGTTGTATGCAACTGTCCACCTTTGTTTGCAATATTTCTTGTAAGCTGCTAGTTTACGGGAAAATAAAGTTTACATGCATGAATGTTTGCATGCTTGGTTGTTAACATCACCAGTAAAAAAAAATTTCTGTGTACCGCACATTCTTGCGTGATAAGGAAATAAATATGTGCCACACAGATAAAAATACTGAAATTTAATTGTGATGTAAGCATTCATTCGTGTAAAGTTGTATTTAATTTCACGCAACCGAGCAACTTGCAAACAATGTTCTTTACAAAGATGGGCTTTTGTATACAATATTTGCTACATTGCATCAAATGTGTCAGAACTATACATGATATATAATGCAAACGTAAATGATATGTGGCGCTCCATTTATGTGCATCATATTGAACAGAAATTTACATTATTTTTTCAAACCGTGCAGTTTTAGAACATTTGATCTAAAATCAGATATGGCAGTCTTGGAAGACAAAGGAATCCCATCATGATTTAATGATACTAAATGATAATGACACTATTTGTTAAGGTAGGTTGTATTGCTTTTACTGACTTATCATTGTCATCGATTTGTGACTTATCATTGGCGCCGGTGGTGTAATGGTAAGCGTGATTACCTCTCACCCCAGCAGGCCTGGATTCAATCCCAGTCTCTGAGCACGCCTTCCTTCGGGGAAGGAAAAGGAAGTAAAGCCGTTGGTCCCCGGTTCATGAGATGATGGGAACAAGATCGACGGAGAAAAATAAAACGATTTGTGTAACAGTAATTGTCGTTTTGTTAAAACCTTGTATTGTAGCATTTTTGTTGAATGATATTCAGATAGTTTTTTACTTTTTTTTCATTGTTGGCTGAGGTCATATACTTCACATCAAGGATAGCATGAAAGTAATGTCAGCTTGGCAAAAAATGGAAGCCCGTAATTTCCGGCCAGTTTTTGGTACGTATCATTAGGGTGGTTCAAAATATAAATTTCTCTCAATCTATTTCAAATCAGGTCCTGATAGTTCTCCTAAATTTTAAACTTATTTTGGACGTGGTCTCATACTGCACTGACCCTTTAAAGTGTAAATGAGTATTAGTATGGAAAAAAGTAAACTTTTTGTTCTTATCGTTCTAGTCAGGGTGCCTTCCATTCATTTTGGCTAAAACAATGTCTTATGAAATTATATCGAATAATAAAATATTATGATAGTCAGAGTTGGTTGGAAATGCTAACATTCATGTTTAGTGTGATAATTTTGTATTAGCTGAATGATCTTTTAGAAGAGGGTAGGTGGATAGTTCCGTTAGAGTACGGCAGTATGACAATTGAATAGAATGTTCAAAATGACCGAAGGCCATTAATGCGACAGTACAAAGTCAAACGCACACCTTTTTACCTAACCCGTACGATGTACGCGGAGATTTGAAGTATGTCTTCAAATCTACAGGCAAAAAGGTGTGCGTCAGCCTTTGCTCATTACTGACTGCAGCTGTGGAATAGTTCTAGCGACGATTCATCACTACTTAAAGCCCCACGTTGCGAGAGCATTTCCAGTCGATGGTGTGTTAAAATGCAATCCTTCTTTACCAAACTATTGTGTTGCTCCTCTTGTCATGACCAACGTGGTTATCTCAGAAAGAAAGCAGTAGCGTGGTTGTTGCGTGCTTTACCATAATCAGAATTGTTGACGGCTACTCCTGCCTTGAGTTGTTACATTCAAAGTGTTTTTATGTTACTTCATACGCAAAGTTAGCGATTTACAGAGTTGGTTGGAAATGCTAACATGAACCATTGAAAATATTGTGACAATTGTAATTGACACATAGGGTAGAGCGCTACTTCGTCGTAATCGCCCATTTCCGTTCTATCAATCAGAAAATATCAGTAATGTCAATGATTTTACCCTTGCAGAAATCAATGATAGGTTTGTTCCGATGCGTTAGTTCATTAGCTACAACATAAACCCCGTTAGAGCGCATTGTATGAATATTTACGCTCATTGTTCTCAAAACAAAAGAAGCGCTCCAGGCGAATCCCCTTTTTCTACGTTTATCTGTAGGACGAAGAAAATCTTATGGCGTTTCAATGCATTAGGACGGAATTGAAACTCGTAGAAGCAGTGTTAGATTTTTAACAATATCTCAATAATCTGTGACTCTTTATTAAATTCAACGGTTTGTATGGAAAGGTGAATAAATTTAGAAGTCATCTTTGATGTAAATATTCCATTTTTTGTTTAAAATCGTACAGAAAAGAGAGACAAAGCGCGGGTTATGCTTAGTAGGACGGAAATTAGACCAAAAACCCTAATACATGTTAATTTTGCTACATAAGAGTCGCAATAACCGATTTTGTCATTTATCTCACACATTCTTTGCTCTTTACTCTTTGCGAAAAGGCGATCAGAAAATCGCTCACTGTGACTCTGTTATAGCTTAATTTGCAGATTTTTTGTGTCAAACACAAACTTTGCAATCTTTTCTTGTTACTTACACATACAAAATATCATAATAATATCTTTGATCGCGCACGGATAGGACCCAATTTGTACGTTGTGTGATATTAGAAAATAATGATTTACGATAGATTTACTGACCGTCCTGCCATGGCGGAGGTAAAAGTACTACAGACGTTTATTTACTGTAACATAACAAGAACAGTACATAATAAGCTATAACAATGATACGGGGACAAGTGGTGACATCTATGGGTAGGCACAGTACCTATTTTATGTTAAGGGTAGAGGCAGTAGTAGTCGCCTGCACGAACAATCTTATTATTCCATAATTTCATAAACTTATAAGAACATAACTTCTAGTCCTTCGCTGTAATGCTCTACGATA
Source organism: Ochlerotatus camptorhynchus (assembly GCF_037179485.1). Taxonomy (NCBI): domain Eukaryota; kingdom Metazoa; phylum Arthropoda; class Insecta; order Diptera; family Culicidae; genus Ochlerotatus; species Ochlerotatus camptorhynchus. Next base: position 1,447,407 of record NW_027040741.1, read on the forward strand.
AAGTTTGCTTTTTGCTATTTTCCCAACTACAACTTTTCTGGAGACTACTTTTGGATTGAACATCAGGATAATTATTTGTCCATTAATTAGGGAGATGATGCTCCATCAATTGCTCAGCAGGTAATATTGTTGTACTTGGCGCGAAGAATAGAAATCCAGGCTACTAGGCACAGACTTCTACTTTTTGAAAATCATCAATCGTCACAATTTTTGCAGATTAAACAGATTATCTGTGAAATCTGCGTGAGAGTGGCTTAATGTAAAAATCGTTCAAAATATGTATGGCATTATAGTTATAGTTTAATTGAGAAATAACTCTTTCAAATAACCAACATCTTCCAGCGAAAATTTTGAATACTTCACATGGTTTCCAAGTACATCAGCGCTTACAAGAAAATGCAAACATTCTTATGTCATAGAGCAATTCAAAACATGTTTCATTTTCATATGCAAAAGCTTTCTCAATGTAATTTCAAAGCTTGAGAAGGGGCCAGCACCGTATTCAATCCATACTCATCTACCCGTACTGAGAAGGGTACATCTCTAATCTTCCAATGACATGGGAATGTTTGCTTATAATCTGCTTGTGAATTTAATAAACTTTCCAGGTATCTGCTAAAGCGTGATAAGATTTCAAGAAAAGCAACACACATACCATGCGCACCGGTAATAGCTGTGGCGATCCTTTTCTTTACGCAAAACTATTTCAAATATGTTGCCCTATGCTTCCGCGACACCTCTCCTCCCGTTTCCAACCTTGCCTAGCGTAGATGTATTTCAAGTTTTTGAAAGCCCACTACACAACTCCCCCAACCCCTCATATGTATATTCCCGGGGAGCGTCGCCCATTCGCCTGGCAATTCGCCGACAAAACGTGATGAAGGAATTTCCATTTTCGGGTTGGGCAGATTTCAAATGAAATAACCTGCTACACATGTGGAGAGCTATGTATACAGCATGAGTGCACATCAACTTTTGGCACTCGTTGAGTTGGGCCTTTTCTTCGCTTTTTCCGGTATGTTGTTTAATAAACTATAAGCGTAGCTTAATGTTGAACGTTGTTGATCCGGTGTGGCGTAATGAGAATTTGTGATTGCCCCAACTCCGGTATCCATGTTCAGCAACATCAAGAGGAGGAAATGTTCAGGTATACGACATTTGACGGAAAACGATGAACTGAAAGTCATGTGGCTACAAATCAGTAAATTTCGAAGCTGAAGTTTGAAAGTTTAGTGTGGGGACGCAATGCTTGCTGAATGCCACATATATAACATGTGAAGCAAAATATTATGGAACCATTGAAAAAACTCAATCAACAGGAGGAGGAACTATCAAAACAGATAAAAGGAAGGTTCGCTACTTACCTCATCTCGCAGTAGTCATTCTTCCTGGTAACGTGAGCTTTACGGCAGCCGACAATAAACGAAGGAGAGGTCCAGTCTCAGGGAAACATAGCGTACAGAAGGACTTATACGTCGACGATTATGTTGGAGGAGCTGAGAGTGTCAACTATGCCACCGCACTACGGTATGGATTAACTACAAATCCGGTAATGGTGCTCGAATTGACCGAAAGTATTGGCTGGTACTCCTAAGGACCAGTTGAAAACCATCCTAACTATAACTAATGATTTGTTTCCCGATGAAAAATAAAAACATTCGGAATAACTTGGAAGCCGAAAGTGGATCAACTGCGATTCATGTTTAATGTTCAATGAAGATGGACACAATTGGACTAGAAGACGAAATCTTTCTGCTTCTGTTAATCAAGCCGAGTTATAAGCGAAAGAGGAAATCCATGCTGCGAACCGATCATTGCTGTTCAGCCCATATGATTCTTATAATGATTATGACGGTCCCACCTATACAAAGGTTTGAGCTGGACGATTCATCTTTAAGATATTTCAATATGACAATTTAACCAGCTGTGCAAAAAAAATCGAACAGATTTCAGTTACAGATATAAATTCACAGCGATATAAATGTCGAAAAGCTCAGGCATCCTCCTCTTAGCTCGCCTTTTTGTCCACTCAAAATATTCATAAGTATTACAAGCAATAAAGAGTTAATGAACAATCAACAAAGCATCCTATTACACTAGTAACCCCGCGATCTGATGCTATCATAATTTTCAGCAATGCCAGGAATGCTCACGAACCTCCAAAATTGGCCAGAAAACCTACTAAGTACTCAAGGTATCTTCCAAATAAGCTTCAAAATTGCATTTTTATTTTTTGTTTTTTTTTCAACTATGTCTTTGTTGACAATACTGGGGTGCGCATCAAAAAATATGTGTGGTGAAATAGTGTTACGTTTTGAACGCTTGTAACTTTGTCATTTATAGATGAAAAAATCCAAATACGCCAATCGATAGGATATTACATTACAAATCTGCTGAAATAAATATTTTTTTTTTATTTTCCGCAAAAACATTTGAAAAATGTAAAAATGATAATTTTATTTCTTTTTTCATGAAATAAACGATTTTCCCTAACCCAGTCGTCATAATTGAGTACCATTAGGATGTACATCGTTCTGCTTGAACCTGAAGAAGATATCAGGGCTGGTAGTGAGTCACATATTAGTGACATTGTCACTTTTTTCAAGCCAGTTACAAAAAGTCTCTTTTTTAAAGCCAAGTCACTGAAGTCACTTTTTCTTGTAATAAGTCACTATTTCAAACTTTTTAAAACGTGAATTTATTTCAAGATTGATCATTCTTCTGGATGGGTCTATATTTTGTTCTATTTTTGAACTATTCAAAGTTCCTTTTTACGTTTAATTGTTCTTCTCTATCTACAGGGTGTCCACTCATTTGGCTAAATACAGTTCCCTGAGATTTCCAGGTTTTTCCATAACTTTGGCGGATAATTTCCAGGTTTATAAAAAGAATGCTATTTATGAAATGCGTTAAAAATATGTTTTTATCGCAAACGTTTTTAAGACATGACAAACAGTTTTAAAGAAACAGCTTTAGCTCAAATCCAATAAATGTTGAAGCTGAACACTTACTTAATTTTAGTAAGTCTAATATCACAACATTTTTAATGCCTTGACGTGTCGTAGTATCAGCAATGTGGAAACTTGAATGAAGTTCTATTGATCTCAGAAAAGCTAGATCTAGAGATCTTTGGGGAATCCCAGAGATCTTGAGGGGAAGTCCTTGAAACTTTAGCTCAGACTATTGAATACGTTTAAAAATCTATAAGCGTGAGTTTAGACAAACTCAGGATAGTTTCATGAGGTGTTGAAATAAAATCGAGAACCCATATGAAAAATTTATGAAAACTTCAGAAATATTTCAGGAACTTCACAGAAATCCAGAGAATTCCAGAGAAGTCTTAAGGTGTTTACGAGAATTCCATTTATTTTAAAGCAGAACTGAGATCTTCATTAGAGTTGAGAGTTTTAGGGAAGCTCCGAGAACATGTAGACAGATCAGAGAATTAAAGGGCAGTTCAAAAAATCTCAAGGAAATTACAGAAACCGAAATTTCCGGAAACTTCGGTTTGCTCAGAGAAATTTATATGATCATCCAGAAAATGGGAAAATTTAGCTTAGTTGATTAGAGACCATCAACGAAGTAGCATTAGTTAAAAAAATCGAGAACTTTTAGCAAGCACCGATATTTTCAAGAAATTCCAGAGAACTTCTTAGAAATTTAGATATTTTTGATTGTTTCTATATACATATTCAGTAAAGTTCCGAGTACTTCGAGGACGAGAGACGAGAAAAATCCCATTAACTTAAGGAAATTTGCAGCGACTTACAAGGAGTTCCTTAGAATTATGAGATATTCCGAGAATTCTATGATTGAGCCGAAAACTTTAGAAGCTTCAGGGAATTATTAATATATATCAGAAAATTTACCGCAACATTTGATAAATTTAGAGAAATTAACTAATTTAAGGCAAAGTTCCGTGAGCGTTTATAAACATTATAAAACTTAAGGAAAATTTAAGAACTTAAAGACAATTAAATCAATTCCAGTTAAATAGTGGGTTTAAAAAAAAATACTAAGACAGGGCAGCCTATAGAATTTTAAGGAAATTGGAAATTCTAGACTATTGAAGAAGCTATGAATTAGTTTCGATAATTTAAACTTCAGACCAATCTTGAGAACTTTAGTGAAAATCATAGAACTACAGACAAACAGACGTTACTCTTCATTGTGTATCTTCGTTCACGAATTTAACGGTTGATTTGAATATTATCAGTTCCGCGAACCAAGGTTGCAAATACTCATTTCAGCTAAAATAATGTTTTACGGAATAATAAAACCAAAAGATGGTATGATGGCATGTTTTACTTGTAACTTACAAGAAGAGGTTATAAAGTATGCGTTTGAAACATAAAACCTGTAAATTTTGCTTTCTATGAGTCACAATCAGCGATTTGCTGATCGCTGAGTGAGTGAGTGAGTGAGTGAGTGAGTGAGTGAGTGAGTGAGTGAGTGAGTTTGTGAAAAATCGCTGATTGTGACTCTCATGAAGTGAAATAAACAAATATTATTTCAAACAAATTCTTTGCAACCTCTTCTTGTATCCTAAAAATTCAAAATATGATCATGGCATCTAATTATTTCATAATTAAAAAAAAAACATTATTTTAGCTGAAATGAGTATTTGCAACCTTGCCGCGAACTACTCGCCGCAGCGCTGGCATCGGATCACTTTGACGTTTCTATACATTCTATAGAACTTTTATGCAATATTACGAGTCAGCGAGCAAGCTTGTTTTCCGCGAGAAGCCCGATAGATGTCGTTACTGAGGTCCTATGCTTTGAGATACTATGTTTTCAAGAAAAACTCTTACAAAGAGTTACGTCTGTTTGTCTGTGATAGAACTATATTAATTTTTTCGCTGTGGGGCGGAAGTCTAAAGACGTTCCTGACATTTAAGAATAACTTCGAAAATTTTACAGAAGTACAGAGATCTTCAGAAACATTTCGAGAACTTCATAAAAGTCTATGGAACTTAAGGGAAGGTCCTAGAACTTCAGGAGCTTTTATGGTCATATCGGGAGCATCTCAAATAAGTTTAGTAAAGCTCCAAAAACAAAGGGAATTTCAAGGGAGTTCAGTTCAATTAGCTTCACTAAATAAGCGGAAAATTTCAAGAAGTTCCTAGATTTTCATAGAACTTAAGGGATGTTATAGATGATTATTAAATATTTTAAGAACAGTTTAATTAAATTCATGGTAGTACAACAAGCTTCATGAGAACTGCAAACACTTTAGAGAAGTTTCGAGAACTTCGAGAAAGATATTTATCTCGCTTATAAAGCTCTAAACAAAAAAAAACTTCATGAAAGAACGGATATCCTCAGAGCAGAGATATTCCAGAGCAAGGATATTACATAAATTTTAAACTAGTTTCGAGAAATTCAGTGAATTGCTAATACTTTAGAGAAAATTCATGATCGTTAGGAAAATTGTGGAAACTTTAGGAAGTCTGAAAGAGTTTAGAAAAGTTAAAAGAAAAGATGAGAAGTATTGCGAGCATCAGGTTAGTTTCTCAAATTACAAAATAACTTTAAGGCAGATTAATTAAATTCAGGCATATTTTGGGAACTTTCAAGTAGTTATGAAAGTAGTCAGGTTAGTTCATTCCTTAATCAACGCAGATTTCTCATAAAAATTCGCATGGAGTTTACTATCTTAATCTTAGGCTTCACATGAAGTCTAAAATTCCTCAGAAGTACAATGAACGCAGATTGCAGTTGATGTTTTTCTCATAGATTGTTTCCCAGAACTTCCGTGGAATGAGGTCCTTAGAAATTATAATAAAATTCCATGAGCATGTGCAAGGAATTGACTTCAGATTCTTGAAAATTTGTAGTATTATAACTTTTCAGTTCAGAATTTCTAAATTTATGTATTTGTTACTGAAGATTTATCCATTCTGGATCTATAAAGTTCAATGTGTGACTGAAAATAACAAGGAATATTAAATGTTTTTATTTTAAATACATTCTTAGTAAGAAAATTATTAAATTTCCTGAGAAATTATAAGATTCCCTGATACTTCCAGGTAGTTTCAGGAAAAATAAATCAGCTGAAATGTTCAGTAAATCATTGTGTGCATTTGTGCATTTTTACTGAATATTTCAGCTGATTTCATGGTACTTATTAACCTTTATACAGCAGCTTTTCCGATGATATATGGTACAATTACACTTCAAAATGGTGCAAAGCGGTGCATACTAAGGAGCATTTTCAAATGCTTAATGTACAGTTTTCTCTATTTCAGGGAGTGTACTTTAAATATTTACTGAGCATTTTAAGATTTTTAACGTATTTTGATTAATTATTTAAGGAGCAACACGATCCATTTTAAGGAGATTTTTTTTACTTATTAAGGATAATTTCATCTATTTTATTGAGCAAAAGTAGGGCTGCCAAAATTAATTTGTGAGAAATCGGACAATATGAAAAATTCATTTTTTTTTTCTTCAAATTACTGCGGAGAAACAATTGGCTGTAACGAATGACCAGAGCAGTGTGTCTGGGACGATTCAAAATACCATACGCAAAAAACGTAAATAAGCAATTAATAATAGTGATAATGATGATAATGTTTTTCAAGAAAATGCGGGTTTTGCGGATGTTATAAAAATACATAGTCGTGCAAGCAAAAGTACAAATATCAGTAACAGTAACATTTACAGCAACAGTAACAAACAGAGTAATCGGAGTCTTACGTCCGGTCATTGTGATTAAACCAAAAGAGTCCAAACAAGCTTGCGGAGATACTCGAAAGTTTTTGAAAACACAGTTGGATCCAAAAACACACAAAATCAGTCATTTTAGGAATGATAAACATGGCTCTATTACGGTTGAGTGTGCAACAGGAGCTAATCTATATGATGTAAAAACTGGTATTGAAAGCAATCTGGGTGAAAAATATAATGCTGTTGTTCCTACTTCGGTGCCATGATTGAAAATAGTGGGCATGAGCGATCAGTATTCCTCCGATGTCTTCATTGATGCATCCGATGTCTTAAAAAGTCAAAATGAAGACATCGCTATTAATGATGTGAAAGTAGAGAACATGTTTGAAAATCCACGCTTCACTTACAACAAGTTTAGTGTTGTAATGGAAGTCGATGTCGATACGTATAAATATTTGTTATGTGCGAAAAAAGTAAATGTAGGGTTTGATCGGTGCTCGATAGTTCCCGCAATTAATGTGTTGAGATGCTTCAAATGTGGAGAATTTGGGCACAAGAGCATGGATTGCAAAAATTGTGAGAGAAGCTCTAGGTGCAACACAAAACGTCGGAATGTACGTCAACTGTATTGAAATGTATTAATTGTTTGAAAATGAATAAAGAACGTAAAATGAACTTGGACGTCAACCAAGCCGCATTAAGCTCAGAATGTTTGCTCTATAAAAGACTTTTTGATCAGAAGAAAGCAGCTTGCGTTTCAATAAATAGCAGCCAAGTTCCAGGAATGTGATTCAATTCGATTTTTTGTATTTTAATATTGCGGGGTTGTCAACAAACTACGTAGCAGTACGTCAGATTGTTGAGGAAAAACGTCCTCTTTAAGTTTTACTAAATCAGAAACACAGTTTTGTTTGTTGAAGTTTTAGATAACTGACTAGAGACATTTCTTGATTCTAGTAAATTAAATATATTGGCTGGTGATTTTAATATTAACTGGCGTGATAACCATAATTCGAATCATTTGAAGCGTTTAGCTGAGTTTTTTTTTTAATTTAAAGCAAACAGTAAATGAATAAACGCATATTTCCAGGCACAGTAGAACACGTTTATTCCAATTTTGATTCCATTTGTTCAGTTACGGATACTGATTTGAAAATAACCAATCATGAGACCTTAGTGATTAATGTCTTGGACCATGTTAACGATAACGATAATTTTGTAAAACTGAAGTGCTGGAGGAAATATTTGAAGCAAGCTGTTTCGAATCTTGTTGAGAGAAGCCTGGATTTCCATTCGCGGCCGGTAACTTCGATAAATCTACAACTGTTCTTAATAACGCTTTTAAAACGTGTACCAATCAATTAGTTGAGCAAAAGTTTGTTTCTTTGAAGAACTCGAACAGCTGGTACAATTTCGATCTTTTGCGTCTTAAACGGAAAAGGGACAAATGGTACAACAAGTTTTGTAGATCAAATAATCCAAAACCTTGGAATAGGTACACACTCGCGTGGAATATTTGGAACTTGTTGTTATAGGCCAGCTGTTGGAGTAATAGTAATTGTAATAGTTTGTTGATACCAGAATATTCAGGATATCGGGATTCATGAGAAACCACATTGAATTTGGTATTAGCGAAGTGGAAAAATAACATGGAGTGTAAAGATACGGTTGTTGCTGTTTGTTTACCTAAAACGCATTCTTGAAACAATTCCTAGACCCTTATTGTTAAGATCAAACAAGCGCTTTGGAATTACGAGCACTGCATATAAATGGTTTGAAAGCTATTTATCTGACAGAACTCAACGGACTGTTTTTAATGATTCTGTTTCCAGTACCGCGGGGAATAGCCTTGGAGTACCTCAGGGAAGTGTATTGGGGTCCCTGTTATTTATTATGTATATTAATTACTTCCGACGGGTTTTACGATTTTGCGACATTAATCTTTTTGCAGATGATACTTTGCAGCTAAGGATTTAGATGATGCCGTTTTACACTTGAATGAAGATTTGCTTTCTCTTAGTAGATGGTTGAAGTATAAGCTGTTGAAATTGAATACAAGTAAAACTAAATGTATGGTAATTTCGCGAATCGAGTAAATGAGAACGTCTCTTTTGTAATTGATGATGAGACTATTGATCGCGTTCGACAGATTAAATGTCTTGGCTTGATTATTGATGACAAACTTAAGTTCAACTCTCACATTGACAATGTCATCAAGAAAATTGCCAAGAAGTATGGAATTCTATGTCGATTAAAAAACGATTTAACTATTGACAGTAAAATACAGCTAAGCAAATCAATCATCTCTCCTTACCCTTCCATTTTATTTCTGGCCAATGCAACACAAATATCGAGATTACAGCGCTTGCAGAATAAAATATTGCGTTTGATTATGAGATGTAATAGATTCACTTCCTCAGATGCTAGACGCCTTGCAATGGTTGTCGGTGAAGCAAAGAATTATATATTTGACTATGGTGTTCATTTTTATAGTAACTAACGATTTGCTACCTCGATATTTGTGTGATCGAATTGAAAGAGGAAGTGACTTTCATAGATATAAAGGGTGATACGGTCAAAATTTGGTCAAGGGAAAACGCGTGTAAATCGGTGAAATCGTTTATTTAAAAAATCAAATTAAATTTCTTTTTCAAGTTCAATTAGTATAAAATTCAGGAAAAATATTCAGTTAGGCTTCCGCTTTTCCAAATCCGAATTGCCAGGCCTTACGCTTGACCCCTGCCATCAGATTTTGTACAGCCACCTTGTCCACCTTCTTCGCCGCAGAAAGCCAGTTTGCCTTGAACTGCTGCTCGCCCTTAGCAGTTTTTTTGGTCTTCTTTAGGTTCCGCTTGACAATAGCTCAGTATTTCTCAATTGGGCGGAGCTCTGGCGTGTTGGGAGGGTTCTTGTCCTTGGGAACCACCTGCACGTTGTTGGCGGCGTACCACTCCATGGCCTTTTTACCGTAATGGCAAGATGCCAAATCCGGCCAAAACAGTACGGAACAACCGTGTTTCTTCAGGAAAGGCAGCAGACGTTTATTCAAACACTCTTTCACGTAAATTTCTTGGTTGACAGTCCCGGAAGCTATGAAAATGCTGCTTTTCAAGCCACAGGTACAGATGGCTTGCCAAACCAGATATTTCTTTGCGAACTTTGACAGTTTCATGTGCTTGAAAACATCTGCTACCTTTCCCCTTGCTTTTGCCGTATAAAACTCCTGTCCCGGAAGCTGCTTGTAGTCGGCTTTGACGTAGGTTTCGTCGTCCATTACCACGCAGTCAAACTTCGTCAGCATCGTCGTGTACAGCCTCCGGGATCGCGCTTTGGCCGTCGTATTTTGTTTATCATCGCGATTTGGAGTCACTACCTTCTTGTAAGTCGATAGTCCGGCTCGTTTTTTGGCTCGATGCACGGTTGTAGACGATACACCCAGCTTATTTGCGGCATCTCGGAGAGAGAGGTTAGGGTTTCGCTTGAAACTACCGGCAACTCTCTTTGTCGTCTCAGCGGCTTCCGGTTTTCGATTTCCCCCCGATCCAGACTTTCTGGCTGTCGACAAAGGTTCCCCAAACACTTTAATTACATTTGTAACGGTTGATTTGGCAACTTTTAGCGATTTTGCCAACTTTGCGTGCGAGTAGCTCGGATTTTCGCGATGCGCGAGCAAAATTTTGATACGCTGCTCTTCTTGCTTGGACGGCATTTTGACAACTGAAGAGTGAATTCCAAAATCAAAATAGGAGCAACATTCTACACACACACACCTTCAAAATGAAGGGTGTTCAGGTTTTTTAAATGCAAAATTGAAAGAAATACGTCAAGTTGATATTGACCAAATTTTGACCGTATCACCCTTTAATACTAGAAACGCGGTTGAAATAAGAACACCACATTTCTTGACTTGTGCTTCACAAAATTCATTATATTTTAAAGGAATAAATGTTTTCAATTCGATTCCTAGACATATCAAACGTTCAGTAACACTTACAGAATTTAAAATACACTGCATTTCACACGTTAAATCTGAAGTTTGAACAGTAATCCAGTGTTTTTTTTTTAATGAATTGACAAATTATGTATCTTGACGAAATTATCTATAACGGATTATTTTATATGGATAGCTGTCATAACGACTTCTTTAATAATTATTGTAGCACTGCAAAAACTATTTCTGTTCGCCACGATGGTGATGATGAATTTTGAATATTTGATTTTATAGTAGATTAATTAAGAAAAAAAGTAGTCTACAAAAGTTTGAGCCTCGTGCGCGTATTACGGATATAGAGGACTGAAATTAACATTTGATAAAAAAAAAATGCAATTTTGAAGCTTATTTGGCAGATACCTTGAGTTAGTAGTAAGTTATCTGGCAAATGTTGGGGGCTCAATTCGATCTCACACGAGGCAGCAAACCTGTAACTTCTTTAGAAAATGAACACCATAGTCAAATAAACAATTATTTGCTTCACCGACAACCACTGTAAAGCCTCCAGCATCAAGAAATTTGAGGAAGTGAATCATTGCATCTTAAAATCAAATACAATATTTTACTCTGCTAGCGCTGTGTTCTCGATATTTGTGTTTCATTTTACAAAATCAAAATAGAAGGGAAAAATTCGAGATGAGGAGAAATGATTGATTTGTAAAGCTGTATTTTACTGCTGTAATAGTTCAATAGTTTTTCAATCGAAATAGAATTCCATGCATCTTAGCAATTGTCTTGATGACATTTTCAATGAGCATTCACTGTGCCGGGCTTCTAAGTGATGAAAAAAGAACGCAATATTGAATAACGAAGAAATTTATTGGAATTATTCTGCAGTAGTCCCGAATGACAATAAGTTAGAGGTAATGCATGATAAATATTTCCCCGAAGGTGGATTCTGAACGCTCTGAGAACTCCTTCATTCATGTTTCATCAAACAGATTTCTCTCAATAAAGAATGCCAGATTCGTTCGTGCTTTGATAGACTTTCACACCGACTAGCGGCAATGTAAGCTGCATCAAAGGAAACCTCACGTTTGGATAAAGCCGATTGAAGGTTGCCTACAAACATATTCGTACCTATTTACAATGGAATGCATGTGTGGAAGTTCTGATAATTGCTTCAAGCTTCCTGATATGGATCAGCTGGAATTATGTTTATATTGCCTTAAGAAAACAAACAACTCTCATGTTTTGTTTTGTACGTGAATAGACTTTTTGTCCATGTAATATCGTCTCCGCTTGATTATTATAACCTTAGGGGCAATTCTTCGGAAGAAGCTGAATAAGCAATAATCAGAAATCCAATTTATTCGGCACCAGCTAGAACTAAAAATAATTAGCCCATTCATCATATTTCTGCAGCCATAGGGCTTAGGTTTACTCCTTCCTTCTGCAGTAAATCGTGCCACAGGAAAAAGCAAGACATCATGGTGGGTGCATTCTGCCAGAGAATAGTACACTCTTAAATGAAAGTCTTTGAACGTGTAATACAAGAAATCGCATATTTTCTGATTCATTAATTATAATTTAAAGTCATAATTCATGCGGGCTCTGTTTGTGTCGGCTACCACTGGGTTTCTCAGCTGGGCATTTGCTGGCCATCATTCGTTTGCATAGTACGAAAACTTCTTGCAGAGACCACTGGCGTGCATGAGCTCCGGTACATCTAAGGGTTTCCTTGAAAACGTAGGTACGTCATAATGCGGCATGCCATCTGGATATGTAAGATTGTGCATATTTCCTTAACGTGTATTACAAAAAAAAATACACTATCATAGTCGCAATCTGCACACGCTGGTGCACAGAAAATTACAGACCAGATAACTACCATTGAAGTTACCAAATTCTTCATTAATAACAGTTTCCACAGGTCCCGGTGGGAACCACTGCCTTCACGGGAAATGTCGCTGCCACCTCTTGATGAATTAGTTCTATCAGTCATTCGGTGTGATGACTGTGAATGTGCCCCCGGTTTCAAAGGAATTCCCTCGATCCCACACGAGAACACCGGGGCAAAGGGAAAAGTCCTTCATCATTGCACTGAGCACAGTGACCATCACAGCATCATCGCACACGGTTCGCTAATCCGGCCTTTGTTCGTGAAAAGCATCCTCATCCATCCCAGAAAGCAGTAGGGAATTGGTAAATTTGTCCGTTTCAGTCAAAAGAAAATTAATAAAATGTTGCTTTGTGCCGCTGGTCATTTGTCATCACCGAGAAATTAAAAGAGCAAATGAAAATGTCGGTTTCCTTTTGTTTGCATTAGTCGACAGAAAAGCAACGTGAAGAAACCCATTAGGAGTCTTATCATAACTTAGTCATTAAGAGCGCGACATAGCATGCCGGGGGTGGCAAGTTCTATTCTCGATTCGGTTGAGGAATTTTTGGGCTGGACAATTTCTCGACTTCACTTTTCATATATAATGTAATGTGTAATGTGTAATGTGCTTGTGTTAAGCAAAATCGTGAATTTTATGTGTAAAGAAGCTAAAATTATGGAAAAAAAATAATTGAATAAGGTTCATTACAATGTTGTCAATGAAGATCGAGTGATTTCGTTCTTGAAATAAAATTAAAAAATTTGCTCCGAAATGGCATTCCTGATGAAGTGACGTCTGAGACAAAGTTTTAGAGAAAAATAATGTCTTGCTGGGAAAAATAATCAAAAAATGTTTGTCACTACCTGGGCGGAGCATAACAGCTACATAAGTATACTCCATTAACCCTGGCGATCACGAATCCCTCGCTCGAGTTAGACAAGACTACATCCTGAATGGGGAAGCTCCTCATCGTGCATATCGCCGCCATCCCCGACGTGTCCGTGACCCAATTCCCGTTGCCGGTTGGGACGCGGTACGGGTCTGAGATGATTGCGACATCCGCTCCCCATTTCGCTGCCGATTGCCACAGCAGTTGCTGGGCAGCCGAGCAGTGGTTCAGGTTCAACTGCGCTACCTCGAACATGGCTTAGCATTGCTCTTTGCCAGGGCAGCATTGCTCTTGGCCCATGGGCAGTGTGGGCCACCTGCCATGTGGTTGGTAGGGGATTTCCCTTTCTCCGCGCATATAGTGCACCTCGGCGGCTTTTGGCAACCTTGTGCCTTATGACCCTCCGAGCCGCACCATCTGCAAAGCTTGCTTCTGTCGGTGTTCTTGCACGTTGCTGCCCATCTCCGCAAGACGCTCGTCCGTTCTCATCTTCTTCAAGACTTCCGCGTATTTCGACGCTTCCGTCTTAAAGATGAGAGCCTCGCCCATCATCTTGTTCCTGTTCCGGGCAGAGCTGCTCTTGGGGGCAGTTTTGTCTGGGGGTTTCGGGGGTTTCGGGGGAGCGCCCTTCTTACCACCCTGCTTACCACTCTGTTTGGAGCCGCTATTTTTCTCAACTGATTTTCCATTCACTATTTCAGCCCTCTTCTGCGGATCGTCCACTGTTGCAGTGGACTGATGGGCCACCGCCACGCACTCCACCTGGGTAGAGACTTTCCGTCTCTTAGGGCATGCCGCGCCCTTTACTGCCGAGGGTGAGGGCCGATCGCGCTTCTGTCCCTGCGTAACGGCAAAGTGGAGGGCCTCGCTGGCCATCGTGTTGTTGCCCGCGAAGTTGAAGGCGTCCGTCTGGGTAGACTTCGGCTCCTTCTGTTCCGCCCTCTCAGCGACCTCCAATCACTTCCTAAGCCGCTCGTGGTCGTCCTGGGCCTCGTTCACGGTTGCGCGGAGCTGTCGCAAGGCCTGCTTTAGGTCCTTCGCGATGTTGTTCCGCATGCTCGTGAACTCAATGATGGCGTCGAGCTGACCCGCGATTGCAAGCAACCTAGGGAGGGGTCCAAAGCTATTCATGGCTCTGATTAGCTCGGGCACATCCATCGGCTGCTCCTCTGGCTGTCCACCGATCTCGACCGTTGTCTCTGCGTCTCACGGAGATTTCGACCCATTGTTCGGATCACTGTGTTGGGGTGATCTGGTTAGACCACCCTTCGCGATTGGATTCGCGGTCGCCTCCTCGGCGACTTGTTCTCTGGGGGTTTGGGGTTTTGGGGTTTTGAGCTATTTTGATGATGATACATCATCCCGACTATTGGGTCCCCCTTAGACCGCTATCCTACCGTGCAAATGGAATAGTCGCTAATTGATCCCCATGGGTGCCTATACGAGCAGTGAGGTCCATGACAAGGGTTGACATAGGCCTTCATGGGGCGTTATGTTCAGAGCCGGATCGCGTAAGACGGAAATAACTCAACCGAACCTATTCCCACCGCAGTCTCCCAACTGGGTGGCACGGAAGGAACGTATTTTAAGGCCTGCCAGGGTTTTATGGGACGGAGACGGACAAGGCATTAGCTCAAACGTCGTTTCGGTTGGTTCCACCCGACTATACTACTATACTATACTATAGCATAATTCTCCATGTAGGTGGGACTTACAATGCTAATCTAAAAGCAGAACCAGAGAAACCGTTTGGTTTTTTCAGTGCTAAGTACAGAAATCTGTAATCTGTGATAGGGAAATCACTTTTTCCCACCACAGAAATAACAAACGACAAATTTGCTCTTTCTCTAAACGTCAACATTTCTCTTAACTGCGGTTCTTTTCACGAGCAGCTGCATGCAAGAATACACAAAACTTGATTTCACTGGATTGTATCTGTTTACAATTCCAAACGAAGTGAAATTTTTGTCATTACATTTTTGCGCTTCTCAAAAATTAGTATTTTATATAATATTTTCGCTGCGCCTTAAATGTACAAGTCTGACAATACGAGGAACGAGCTGTAGGATTTTTGTGTTGATGACACACTTAGCATGGATCACACAGGTTCGTATTCTTCTTAGGTGCACGGTACCGGGTATTTGGGGAAATCTGAGATCTGCAAGCGCTTTCTCCACGGATACGATGAGCGAGTTTGATGTTCTTCGACATGATGATGACGCTTTTGGTGAACATGGTCCAACAGCAGCGTATCATACGATGAACAACTGTACCCGAACAGTGACGGTGTTGCTTCTTAATTACTTC
This sequence comes from Ochlerotatus camptorhynchus, assembly GCF_037179485.1. NCBI lineage: Eukaryota > Metazoa > Arthropoda > Insecta > Diptera > Culicidae > Ochlerotatus > Ochlerotatus camptorhynchus. Next base: position 1,463,089 of record NW_027040741.1, read on the forward strand.
TCTGACTGGAGCGCTCATGCAAACTGCTTGCGAGAAGCCTTTCCTCCGGACCGCATAACACAGACACTGAGCTGCTGCGTGTTGAACGAATCGTATAGAAATGCGTCTTCTGCTTTTTTCGTTGGTACCAACTATGTGGTGGCTCTGTTAGGAAAGACATCATGTATGGGTCATTTTATTGTTTCCAATTTTAGTTAAATTTAGAAGCTGTTTAGCTATTTTCACTATTTGTACTATATGCCACAAAATTGCTGACTAGCTACGCCGTCGAATGGCATATTGCATGACATATTTCACATTAATGCTTTGGAGAAATATGCGTTTGAAAACACCCCTTTTTTTCGTAAAATGCCTCATTTCGATATCGTAATGTGACCCCCAGTATAGTAAAGAAAGACGTAGTCCTACTTCAAAAGGAGATTACTTACTCGCTGGGCGGAGGGGCATCGGATTAATTCCTGCCCCAAGCGGAAGGATCGAAAGCAGTCAGTACAACACCGGACGGAAGAAGAAACCCAACAACGTAATGAGGAAGAGACCAGTACGTACGCTGGTGTATTGGCTGGAGGTGCATCGCCAAACGAGGAAGCGGTTGAAATTCTGGAGTAAGAGGTGGTAAAGATGGATGTGACGTCCCCGAACGCCGAGAAGAACAATAAAGAGGAAGCAAGCGCTGCTGAGAATCAGCAGCCGCCTGTTTTCAAGTGCAAAAACGATGTATATTACTATATCGAGCAGCAGCGGATAAAGAACGAAGAAGAGGCCAAGCAGCTGGCGCTGCTGAAGGAAATACAATAGGCAGAAGCAAGGGAGTTGAGGGCATGGATGAAAGCGGAAGCTAAACTCAATTCGCCTCCAAGGAAGAGTAAGAAGAACTCATAAACTATCCCAAGTAACATAAATTCATAGAATTATGTTGAGTAAACTTCTTTACCACCAAAACCTACCATACAAAGGTTTTATACACTGTTATGGAACATGTGTGTTGCTTGGGATGTCCCTCTTTATACTTTAATGTAATTATTAAATTATTTAATGGTTCTCTGCTCCGTGGAAACCTTTTGGACATTTTAGCCTAACAAATAAACTATTGGAATAAAGTGTGCATGGAATGAAACAAGTGTGTATGGAATGTAATTTATGTAACAAGTATGAAACAAATTACTTATATTGTTAGAAGCCTAATTTGTGATTGGTGAATTTGTGGACTTCTTCGGGACCAAGAGCAGTGGAGAATTATAAAGCGATGTGGAATGTTGAATTATTCCATGATCTAGCAATTTAGTTCCTTGTTTATTTATCGCTTGTTTATTTTTTATATATATGGGGCTATTATCATTGAGGTTGATTTCCTGTTGATACGCAACAATGTTAAAATGTATTTTTGCAATGCAAAAACATCACGGTAGTTTGCACATAAGTCAGTCAGTTGTTTCTTAGATATCTACTCCATCTACGTTCAATTCTTAAAAAAAAAATTACTTCGATCATTTTTGGTATTATCATTGAACCATTTTCACGGTTTGATTGAATTCAGAATTTTTATTGATTTTTCTGTCGTATTTATAAATATGATTATTGACCAAACAAATCACGACCCAAAATTCCATCAATTGGAATACGTATATTGTAGCATGGTCACTTTTATCTGAATAAAATTTAAGAATTGCCAAGTATTATTTTGAATTTATAATAAGTTTTGCCAAATATTTTTGTATTTGAATCTTAATTATCGTTCACGTTATTTATTTACCATTTAGCAAAGTGTGGCCATGGATTGAGTAGAGTGGCAACGACTTCTTTGGACAGCAGAGGACATCAAGGCCTTAGCCTACTTGGAATGAATGAATAAGTAAGTTCCGTTAAAGACAGTTTTGTAAACTTCTGTTAAAACTCAAGAACCTGGGAATTCCTGGAAAGTCCAGAGTACTTAAGTCAACATCAGACATAATTTGGAAACAACACAAGTCCAAACAACTTCCGGGAAATTTAATGATTTTCATGACAGTTCCATTTGTTTCAGGAGAATTCAACAGATCAATTATTTAAAATTGCTGAAACTTTAAAGGAGTTCCGGGAAACTCAGGGAATTTCCGAAAATTTCAGCAAAATTCCGAGAGTTTTATGAAAAAAAAAATAACTTAAGGGAAGTTACTGCACATTAGGAATTAGGGAGAACATTTGAAGGTACAATAGTCCATTCGTGGATTTTTTAAAATAAAAAATAAATCGGGAGGAGCAGAGAACTTCAATGTTGATGTTCCATAAATTTTAAAAAAATGTGAGAGTACTTTAGAAGTTCCGAATCCGAAATCTTCAAAAAAGGCCAGAGACCTTCAAAGAAGATTAGAGATTTCCGGGTAGTTTCATTATAATCAGGTAAGCTCCAACTATTTCGAGGATGATCAGAAGTAAACTACAAATAGCTCCAAAAACTTTCATGGAGGATTATGGGATTTTTTGAAGTGCATTTCAGGACATTGCAGGGTCTTCAAGGAAGTTTTATCAATATCAGGAAAATGTATGCATCATTAGAATATGTAAGGAACTTCAGGGAATGTTGTGCTAACATCCTCAAGAAATCTTTTCTTAGGGAATTGGTTTTCCAGCTTCTCCTTGAAATTTCTTTAGACTGTTGCGTAAGCCCTCTGGCTTCCAACATTCCCCGGAATTTTCTTCCAATCTACTTCAGAAAACTTCGTCCAGCGTCTCCAGGAAGTTCAATTTAACTTCTACTGAATGAATCTATAGAATCCTTCCAGAAATTTCTTTCGTGTTCCTCTGGAAGTTTCTCCATAAGCCATTATCCGTAGGTGTTTCTCCGACATCTTTTGGAAGATTTTTCTGAACTTCTTTTGCCTTCTCGTGGAAATGATTACTTCTGGAATTTATTTCTGATTTCCAAATCTTTTGTGGCTTCCTCTGGATGAGACATTCGATTTTTTTCTAAACATTTCTTTAAATTTTCAGAAGTTTCTCAACATTTGTTTTTTAAGTTCCCCGGATGTTTTCCCGACTGTACTTTGAACTTTCTCCTGAAGAACATCTTTATTCTTTCTCGGGAAGTTTTATCGGCTGCTTCTGATTTCTAATTCCTACATCTCCTGTAGAGCAAATTTTCCATTCTTAGTCAAATAGTTTGAATTTTCACCTTCAAAAACGAAAAAAACTATAAAATGAATTGAAATAGTATACACTGAACCAGTTTAAATATTAAGTCTGGATTGCTCTAAAAAGTCCTGTTTTTAACATAATGCCTTTGAAACCATATTGATGTGCCAATCTCCTGTAAAAATCGGCCGTAAATGGCCAAGTTATAAGCGTTTAACCCTTAAATGCATGATTTTTTATTTTGTGGTGATTTTTTTTTTCTTGTAGTATATATTGCTCTTACTATTAAAATGTTGTTTCACCATGTTTAAAGACCAACATAGGTATGTTGCCAAATGGCAACACTATGCATTTAAGGGTTAAAACCTGACACTATTTTGTCATAAATTTTGTTGATATTCACCACAGTATATTCAACAAAGGATGTGGTATTTTTGGATTAAAACCTTATGAAAATTGCTCCCTAAGACAACACGACTGTGAATTAATGATTACCACCTATGGACCTTACTGACTACCCTAACCATTACCATTAAAGTTCTCAAACCATAAGTTAAAGGGTTCTAATATAGTTCTCTTTCCGAATATGTATGGAGAAAACAACTATTTTGAATGGTAATGGTTCTTAACAACCCATTATTTTAAAGTCCCACTTCCAAAAAACCATAATACATAAGGTTACAACTTGATCACACGAACGTTCATGTAAAGTTGCACATCCATTTCAGTTAAAGTTTAGCAGGGATAATAAACATTTTTTAACCAATTTTTGTAAGGTCACGTTATGATTCACGTTTATGCGGGTTTCCTGTTCTGAAGTCTGATTTGAAAGCTTTTCACTCCCAAATAGTTGTCCTTGAACAATCAGTATAAGAGCGTTCAAGTATAAAGGGGTACCTCGGTCAATATGCACTTCTTTCGTTTAAAGCATAAAATACATTTTTACATCGAAGTAGTTACCGTACATGTTATATATGTTTGCTTTGTACACCGTATCAATTAAGCAGTTCCATGTTATCAAATCATGTAAATAAAAATAACAAAAAAACAGCTTGCATTGGATATAGTGTTATTTTGTTCTCCGCATTGTTAAGATTTTTTATCGATTCAAACAATATTAAGCATCGATGAAAGAGATTACCCATTTGATTAAAATTAGAGCTAATTTTTTCTGATAACATACGTTATGTTTAAATATGTTTTTTTTTTTTGTATCAAAAATATTTTCTTTATACATTCTGGGCAAATGCACTCCTAAGTTCGGGAAAAAATGATCCTTTTGTAAACAAGCTTTGCTCTATTCTTTTTTTTTATGGTCCGCAACGTTCTGAAGTCTATGACCGGAACTGGAGGCAGTAAAAAACGAAGGTGTTCGGAACTAGCATCCCACACCGAGAGCTACAACCCTGGCAGTAAGAAGAAATATTTTATTACCCCACCAACACCATCACATTTATCGTAGGTAATAACACTAATCACTCGTATAACACCCAGTAAGGTTGAGATCGTTATCTCCCATACTTAGATCCACGCTTTTCAACAATAAAGGGAAATTGTAGATCGCTGGTCGTAGATCCACTCTCGCTCTAAATATAGGTATCTTTTTTTGAGTGGAAGCAACTGTGCCACAAGAAGTAACAAGAAGAAGTTTTAAAGTAAGCTAAGGTTTTGAAGTAAGTTAACCTCACTCAGAGTGAGTATTCACTGATCATAAAATCGCTGATTGCGACTATCTGAATGCGAAATTGACAGGTCCTATCCGATGTTGCAATTACTAATTTTTCTATAAAACATGTTTTTCGGGATTAGATGTTATGATGATATTTTGTGCTTACTAAAAGTACTACTGTAAATTACTAGAAGAGGTTGTAAGGACTTGTCAAGATTGTTACGCTTTCAAAGAGTCACAATCAGTGATTTTATCATTTTCATTTACACACTCACTGATTGAATCAATCATAAAATCACTGATTGTGACTCTTTGAAAGTTAAATTGGCAGGTTTTATTTGTCAAACATATACTTACATCCTGTTCTTGTAACTTACTAGTAACATATATTGTCACGTCCCTCGGACGGTACGCACCTACCTTAACAACACCTTGTCTTCATCGACCGTTGGCATGACTGGCGTTAGGGACGATGAAAGGCAATTTGACAGGGAGAGAGAACAAGCAAACTGCTGATTCATGCAAAGGCCACGGCATCGTAGTAAGGCAATAATTTAATCTAGTGGATTTAGATGTTTTTTGAGCTAAGTCAGTTACAATTATAAGCAGTTACGATTAAAAGTGTTGGTTTATTGATTATTTTAGAATTGGTTACCCTAGAATTTATTACCCTACAATTGGTTATCCTACAAGTTGTTTATTCTATAATTTAGTAATACTAGTTTGAACAAAGCTTAACCTAAATTGGGAGATCTGGCTCAGTGGAATCGTGGTAAAGGAGGTTAGGAGGCACTAAACGAAATTTTAACCAACCTAAAATTCCTGTGGTGGTTCATTGTTTCGGAAATCTCCCTCCAGTTGGCTCGCACCAACAAATTAAAATTTCGTTTACCAAGGAACGATGTCGGATAAAAGTCCTCATAGCGACGCAGTCGCGAGCTCGACTCCCAAATCTCAAAATCGTGCCAATCCAGTGCATAAAGCCACACCGATGCGGTGGTTCAGAGTACTTGTGCGAATTGCGATCAGCTGGACGATGATGATATGGTGCAATGCGACACTTGCGATGTGTGGCACCATTTCTCGTGTGTGGGTGTTTCCACGGACGTCATGGACCATAGTTGGGTTTGCTTGAAATGCGCTACCGCGAAAGCAACCAAATGTGTGAAATCCCGAAGGAAGAAACCAGTGCAGAAAAAATCGTTCATCAAGAAGGTGGTTCGGCCAAGTAATGCGAAATGTGCGAAGAAGGTGACCGCTACAGCGAAGCGGGCCGATGGTGTTGGTGTTTCGGATGGGCAACGTGGAGCAGTTCCAGTTGCTACAACGAGCGGAAACAAGGAGCGTGTGAAGGCGGCAGTACAGTCGATAGTGCGCAAAGCCGGTTCAGTTCGAGGTTCAGTTGCATCGGCAGCATCAGCCAAGGCGCGTTTGGATGTGGAACTTAAGCGGATTGAGGCAGAAGAAGCATTGATGCAGGAAGAGATACGTCGTAAGCGGAAATTAGTGAAGAAGAAATTTGACGTCCTGAAGGAGATGGTTGATTTGGAAGGCAGTGGTGAGTCTGTTCCTGATCTGCAGATTTCCCGTAAGAAAGTGGTGGATTGGTTGAAGCATCGAGACGAGAAGCGTACGTCGATCGAAGATTCCAGCGTTGATTCGGAAAACGAAAGCGAGACTGAAGATTCGTGGGAGGATGACGATTCCAGCGAAGATTCGAGCGAGGGTTCCGGAGAAGAGCCAACATCTGTCAGTGAAACGGATCGTGATGACGATGACAGGCGACGCAGGAGATCGACGATGAAACCAACCAAGAAAATACGGAAAGACGCCAGCAGGCCCGTACGCAACAACCAACTCTCCAAAAACGAACTAGCAGCGCGCCAGGTCGTTCCCCGCGAGTTACCTAAATTTAACGGTAATCTTGAGGAATGGCCAATGTTCCTGTCTACGTATGAGGATACTACGAAGATGTGCGGGTATACCGAAGCCGAAAACATGATTCGTTTGAGAAACTGTTTGAAGGGGGACGCATTCAATGCCGTTCGAAGTTTCTTAATGTGACCTGAATGTGTGGAAAGAGCGATCAGTGCATTGAAATTGCGTTTCGGAAGGCCGGAGACAATAATCGAGTACCTGAAGGACAAAATTGTGTCGATGCCGAGTATTAAGCCTGACGCTATAGACAAGCTTGTGGATTTTGCTCTGGAGGTACAAAATCTGTGTGCCACTGTAGAATCTTGTGGAGCACAAGAGTACATGTTTGATATGACGCTGCTGAAGGAGTTCGTCAAGAAACTGCCACCGCAAATACGACTGGACTGGGCGCGGTACAAAAGGAAGCTTTCCAAGGTGCAACTGACCACCTTCAGCCAATGGATCTACAATATGGCGGAAGATGTGAACGTGGTGTTCGAGCCTCAGTGCCGAGGGAGCAAGAATCAGGAATTTCAACGAGTTCGAAAGGAAAAGTACGTGAATACTCACTCAGAGGTCATTGCCAAGGACAAACATCAGCAACAGCATTCGGCTCCAAGCAGCACAGTGACCGGAGACAGCAAACCTTGCCCGGCATGCAAGGGTGATTGCAAAAATCTCGGGAAATGCAAGCGATTCCAGGAGCTATCGTACGAAGCGAGATGGGCGACAGTTCGTGGATTCAACTTTTGCCGCAAGTGTTTACGACAGCACAAAGGTGGTTGCAACTCTGTTGTTTGCGGAAAGAATGGTTGCACCTTCAAGCATCATGTATTACTGCATAAGGATATGTCTGTTCCAGCAGGACCGAGCAGAGGCGCACTTAACACACGTGAACCGCAAAGTCAGAATGAAGAACGCAATGTGAATACACACCAGTCTGGTATGGGTCCCGGTTCTTTTCGCTACTTGCCAGTAACTCTGTTTGGAAATGGAGTGCAGGCAAAGTGTCACGCCTTTTTGGACGACGGATCGGAGCTCACTCTAATCGACCAGGAATTAGCCGAGGAGTTAAATCTGTCTGGAGATGTCCTTCCACTTTGTCTAAAGTGGACGGGTGGCACACACCGGTACGAGTCCAATTCAAGGAGTGTAAACATTGAGATCAGCGGACACGGAGGGAAACGAACGTGGCTTCAGGACGTAAGAACGGTTGAAGAGTTGCAGTTACCTTTCCAATCTTTGGATATGGCTCATCTCGCGGAGAAGCACACATACTTACGTGGATTGCCGGTTGAATCTTATTAAAACGTCCGCCCGCGAATACTGATAGGTCTACGGCACGCCAATCTCATGTTAGTTCGTCGGAGCCGCGAGGGAACGATAGGTGAACCGATTGCCGTGAAAACAAATCTCGGCTGGACGGTGTATGGTGGTTGGACCATGGAGAACTCGTTAAACAACACCAGTCACACTTATCATATCTGTACTTGCAACGAGCAAAGCGAAACATATCTCAACCAAATGGTAAAAGACTACTTTTCCATCGACAGTTTGGTAGTCAAGCCGAACCAGCTCCGAATGTCTAAAGATGACGAACGTGCCATGTCACTGCTTGACACTCGTACACACTTCAACGGAGTCCGCTACGAAACGGGACTGCTGTGGCGTTCTGATAAAATTGGTTTGCCGGATAATGAAGCTGTAGCAGTTCGTCGTTGGAGATGTTTGGAGAAGCGCATAGAAAAGGATGAGGATCTGGCGAATACCATGAACGAGAAAATTGCGGAATATAGGACGAAAAACTACATCCGTAAGTTGACATCGAAGGAGCTTGCAGCAAAGTACGATCGGGTTTGGTATTTGCCTATTTTCCCGGTATTTAACCCAAATAAACCCGGAAAAGTGCGGATTGTCTGGGACGCTGCCGCACAAGCGTATGGAATATCCTTGAACTCGGCACTCCTCACTGGTCCAGATCTACTAGCATCGTTGGTTGGCATACTATATCGGTTTCGGGAGTATCGGATCGGTGTGTGTGCGGACATTCGAGAGATGTTCCACCAGATGGGGATCATTCCCGAAGACCAGCATTGCCAGCGTTTCCTGTGGGGTGATCGTGATGAAGACGGGTTGAGCACATACATAATGCAAGTTATGACCTTCGGAGCGAGCTGTTCCCCAGCCACGGCCCAGTATGTGAAGAACAGGAACGCCGACAGATTCGAGGAACAATTTCCGGAAGCGGTAGCCGTCATCAAAGAAGGGCACTATGTGGACGACATGGTGATAAGCGTAGAAACGGAACAGAAAGCGGTTGAGCTGGCTGAAGCAGTACGGTTCATACACATGCAAGGTGGATTTGAGATCCGCAATTGGGTATCGAACTCGTCATTGGTACAACTCAAAATGAACGGAGAGAAGGCGGTTGAAAAGGACTTAAATATTACTACCGAGCTAGCAAACCAGAAAATACTGGGAATGTGGTGGGATACGCGAGATGATGTCTTCAAGTACAAGATTTGCTGGACGAGATTTGATCAAGCGTTGCTCAATGGACGTCGTTGCCCTACAAAAAGGGAGATTCTCCGGACGCTAATGACAATTTACGATCCACTAGGTCTCATCGATCATTTCCTGATCCTGCTGAAAATCCTCCTGCAAGAAGTATGGCGCGCTAAAGTTCAATGGGACGAGAGTATTCCTGAGAATTTGTTCGAGAGATGGCGTGATGGGTACGTTTGCTGCCAGAGTTAGAACAACTGCGGATTCCTAGATGCTACCGGCAAATTGTGACGTCAACGGAAGCTGCTACTATCGAAATGCACGTTTTTGTAGATGCGAGCGAAAGCGCCATGGCGGCGGTCGTATACCTGCGATTAACGGAAGGCGGTAACGTGGAATGCGCGCTGGTGGCTGCCAAGACACGGGTAGCACCTATCAAGTACACTTCAATTCCACGGCTGGAGCTCGGCTGCAGACTGGCGGCTAGCGTTACACAAAACCTGACAATGAAAATCTCCAAACGCACATTCTGGACCGATTCTCGGAATGTACTTTGTTGGCTACGAGCCGACCACAAACGGTACAGCGCATTCGTAGGATCAAGAGTTAGCGAAATTTTGGAGTCAACAAACCTCCAAGAGTGGAGATGGGTACCAACCCGAATGAACGTGGCTGACGATGGAACACGATGGCGGGACCATCTCGATTTATCATCCAGAAGCAGGTGGTTTAGGGGTCCTGAGTTCCTGATGCAAACAGAGGAGACATGGCCCGAGCTTCCACTGAAATCTCTTTCCACTGAGGAAGACATGAGACCCAGTATACTTCTTCACTACAAAGCTCCGGAACCGGCAATCGACGTTTGTAGATTTTCAAGTTGGCGGCGGCTGTTAGCGGTAACTGGATACGTACTCCGATTTTGCTCGAATCTCCGACGTCGTCATTACAAAGATTCACCTGTTTCTGGACCTCTGTCATCCGAAGAGCTACGAAAAGCTGAAGCATACCATTTCCGACAAGCGCAACGGGATGTATACCAGGATGAAGTCGCAACATTGGATGCAAAAGTGGCAACAGTTAAGCAGATTCCGAAGACCAGCTCTATCTATAAATTGAGTCCATTTGTAGATGACTTGGGTGTCATGAGAATGAAAGGCAGAACCGGAGTGTGCTCCTATTTACATAGTGACGCGAAGAACCCTGTTATTCTACCACCAGTTCACCCAGTGACATCGTTAATACTTGCACATTACCACGAAAAATATTTGCATCGCAACTACGAGATCGTTGTCAATGAAGTCCGTCAAAAATTTAGCATCTTCCGTTTGAGACAGACTCTAGCCAAAATTCACAAGAACTGCCAGTGGTGCAAAAACCGAGACGCTCTTCCTCGGCCACCAGAAATGGCCGATCGTCCAGCAGCAAGGCTGTCCGCATACACAAGGCCATTCGCACATGTGGGGGTCGATTATTTTGGCCCAATTGAGGTATCTGTGGGTCGAAGGGTCGAAAAAAGATGGGGTGTTCTACTGACTTGCCTGACGATAAGAGCCGTCCATATTGAGGTAGCCAACACTCTCACAACAAGCTCTTGCATTATGGCTTTAAAAAACTTTATCGCTCGAAGAGGTACACCTGTAGCCTTTTGTAGCGACCGAGGAACCAACTTTGTGGGTGCCAACAGGGTGCTACAGGAGATCCATCAGGTAATCGACCAAAATCAACTAATGAACGAGTTCGTTACTTCATCCACGGCTTGGCACTTCAACCCACCAGCGTCGCCCCACATGGGCGGTAGTTGGGAGCGTCTAGTCCAATCGGTCAAGCGCAATCTGGTGGAAGTTCTACGTGTACGACGACCAAGCGATGAAGAGTTAAGGAACGCTCTAACGGAAATAGAAGGTGTACTCAACGCGCGCCCTCTTACTCACGTGCCCATCGACGACGAAGCCGCACCAGCTTTAACTCCCAACCACTTCCTTTTGGGCTCATCTGATGGATCTAAGCCGTTGACGACGATCGATGCGGATACTGCGGTGTTACAACGAGGGTTCCCAACGTCCCAGTGGTTAGCAAACCTGTTCTGGAAACGCTGGATTAGGGATTACCTTCCCGATATAACACGGCGCTCGAAGTGGCACATGAAGATGAAACCTTTGCAGGTAGGAGATATTGTGGTCATTGCGGACCACGAGAACCCCAGAAACTGTTGGCCCAAAGGGCGGGTCATCGGAGTGGTAACCAGCGGAGGACAAACTCGTAAGGCTACCGTGCAGACTATCAGCGGGATCTACGAGCGGCCAACGGTGAAGCTGGCAGTGTTGGATGTCAGGCGCGAGACGGAGTAAGCTGGACCGGAGGACCGGGTCCACGTACGGGGGGGAGTGTCACGTCCCTCGGACGGTACGCACCTACCTTAACAACACCTTGTCTTCATCGACCGTTGGCATGACTGGCGTTAGGGACGATGAAAGGCAATTTGACAGGGAGAGAGAACAATCAAACTGCTGATTCATGCAAAGGCCACGGCATCGTAGTAAGGCAATAATTTAATCTAGTGGATTTAGATGTTTTTTGAGCTTAGTCAGTTACAATTATAAGCAGTTACAATTAAAAGTGTTGGTTTATTGATTATTCTAGAATTGGTTACCCTAGAATTTATTACCCTACAATTGGTTATCCTACAAGTTGTTTATTCTATAATTTAGTAATACTAGTTTGAACAAAGCTTAACCTAAATTGGGAGATCTGGCTCAGTGGAATCGTGGTAAAGGAGGTTAGGAGGCACTAAACGAAATTTTAACCAACCTAAAATTCCTGTGGTGGTTCATTGTTTCGGAAATCTCCCTCCAGTTGGCTCGCACCAACAGATATCATTATAACAACAAATGATTTCATAATACCGAAAAAAAATATATAACGAAATGCGCCGTAGCTACCTTGACCTCGAGCGCTACACAATTCACAGAATAAAAAAAAGTTTATAGTAAAAGGCGTTTTCGGTAGTTTCCACAGAACCGATGAATTCGAGAATGCTTCCAGCTGCTGGAGGGCAATAAAATGTAAATCGAGAAATCGACAGAAATAAAAAACTCGAAACTGAAAATCTAACTTTCAGCGGATCTGATCGGTTGCCTTACCTGGAGCTAGGTAATGTGGAACGAAATTCGGAAAACACAAGGCCAAAACTTTCGAGTGAACCGAACAACTCTGCTGCTGGGTGTAACTTTTCAAATCAATCACAAACTTTGACTAAGATGGAGACAAAGATTAATTGAAAGCACAGTTCTAGGTAGCGGGTATAGTGCAGAAGCCGAATGAGCGGCGATAGTAGAGTATGCAAATGATACGAATGCTAACTCATTCCACGACCCACCGTCGTCGTCGTACATATTGAAAGTACGAGAAGAACGCTAAATTTTTCATTATTCAACTTGATTGAGCGCCAATATTGAAAGGGAAGTGAAAGTTACCACTACTTGATGGCCTCAGGGTACATTCTTTTTCTCATCAGAAGATGATTAAAAAGAATGAATTGAATTGATTGCATGCGCAGAAGAGGAAAATCAATTGCCGAGAGGTGAAGTTCGGTTCTGCTTTGTTCAGCTTTGATCGTTGAGGTTATTGTTACATGTCATTCCTGGTCATATTCGGTTGTGATTGATGATGATTGTTGAAATGTTCAATGGATTAGTTGGTAATTAGTTTTTTTATTTGTTAGATGGAATAGGTATTTGACTTTGAATTTATATTTTACTTTTGTTTAAACCTTATAGAAGTAACACAAAAAGGTTACCATACCTTTAAAGCGATTAAATGACAAATCCTTTGAAAAACGCTCAATTATTGCGAAATTACTCAGCATTACGCATGAGTTTTTGATGTAGGACTTTAGTTTTGACTTTCAATAATCTTTATTTCTTGTATAGATGATTTTCATTGGAGATCCCGTTCCGTTGCAGAAGATCAGCAGTATTGTAGGGATTTGTCTAAAATAAACCTCAGTTGAACGTAATAATAACACAGAAAATAAGAAGTGTAATTGAAATGTCGTGGTGAAGAGCTTCATGGAATAGATCTATAGCTTTTAGAAAAAATTCGATAGCTACTGTTGTAGAAAATTTTATCAACCTACAAGTTTGCTGAAGATCATTTTCCAGATAATATGATCTGATCAAGTACCTGCTTTGAGTGCAAAACTGTATTATGGAGTGTGACATATGCTTTATATGGCAACCAATGCATGAATTTGTATATTGCGTGGCAAGCACAATGATACTTATGCTTAGGGAAGTCGGTAAAATTTCCAATCCAAATGATTTCCTCGACCGGATCGGGAATCGAACCCACCTCTCAGAATTGGTTATATCGTGCCTTTTCTGACTAGGCTATCTGAGGAGTCAGTAATGTGGTGAAAGGTATGGAATTTATAAACAAAAAGTTTGACTATCCCATAGTAATTCCCATACAAACTTCATATGGTTTGTGTTAAAACAGTTTTCATCCCAGTGCACTATGGGGCGGCTCCATACAAAGTGGTGGCCAAAAATATTTTATTGGTTTTTCCGCACTTTTTGATGGTATTATAGTAAGTTAAGCATAAAATTAGTCATATTTATGTTTTTTCATCGCATCCGGAAGGTGTAACTAGTATTAAACCCAGTAATGAGCTACTTATTCCTGAACAATAAACTTGAAAGTTTGTTTTTAATTTTAGGGACAGTTCAAATGCAAATCGAAACAAGAATAAGGTTGCTGTGCATAAGATTAAATAGGAAAGGTGGAGGTGGAAACCCCCTCCCCCTCCTAGCCAAGACCTGACCCCTCGCCCATTTTTTTTATATATGTGATATAAGAGTATTGTTTTACCAATCAAGTATTTTGATGAAGAATTATTTGTCTATCGAACCTCCCCTCTACTGAAAATATTTTTTCCGTCCAAATCTCGCCTTTAACATCATAAGGGCGTATCTGCATTGATCGATTTTCTCTTTCGTTAATAACTTGGCCAAACCGAAACCGATCGACGCAATTTTTGGACTGTGGCAAGATGTTATGATCAGTGCTGCGATTTGTCATTTTCATTGAGAAAACTTCAGTGGATATAGACAAAATTCATTTCAGCAGCAACACTGATAGAACTGAAAACTAAAATTTCCTTTGTCAAAATCTCACTCTTTTCTTTGTCAGTGACAAAGATTCCCTTGGTGAAAAAACTGTGAATTTGCGCATTCTGTGTCACATTATTGTTCTCCAGGCTGATAATGATGATGATTCGTATTCACTTTGATGGTTCTATGTAACTGTTTTGCTAAATTAATTTGATTTCGATAGTAATTCAGCAAATGAAAAAAACTGCACATCGTCGTCACTGATAGTAATATCACTGACAATTGATATTGATTGCTACTGATGGTGACTCTCTGCTGAAATGAGTGACCAGGGTTGTTTTGTTATTATCAGTTTTTAGTGTCAAATTTTTGCAGCACTGGTTATGATCCTTTTCCGTCAGTAAAAAAAATCACGTCGATCGGCTTCGATTTGGTCAAGTTATTAACAAAAGAGAAAATCGATGAAGACAAATCGATCAATGCAGTTATGCCGTTATGATACTCAAGGCGAGAAATAAATCATTAAAGGTAGTCGAAAGAATTTTTTTTTTACTATGTTTCCATTATTTTTACTGAACACATATCAACATCGTTAACTAAGTTGAACTACATTTTTTTATACTGCAGGGATGAATATACTACAAAATAAAACATAATTTTCTTTAACTAATTGTCATAATAACATTTATTTAATAACTTTCTCTTAAAACTAAATTAAATTCACAAGCAATTCTACTCATTTTCTACATTTTCATCAAGACCAAAATCATCATTCAGTTGTTCAACATCATCCATTAATGCATCTAGTGCATTGCCTTCAGTGTTTATATTTTCAGAGCTGTCAAGATCTTCGAATACTAAAAGTGATTTCACAACATCTGGATATTCAAGTGATACCTGCTTTCGGATTCTATTACCTAGATTTATTGAACTTATCAAAAGATCAGATGAGTTCATAGCTCGAATAAAGACGTCATGTAGATTATCAACTCGTGACCTTTTCCTAGCATGATGGGTACGACATTTTTTTAGTAGTTTATGTTGGCACTCTGCTGCTTCCTCAGCTAACATGCCAAGAGGAGCAGGTGAATGGATTATTATGCTTCCAGCGTGAGCGAGTACTTTATGCACTGTTGCTGGAATTTTATACCAATCATACAAATTAAGATACCGCCAATATGTTTCCTTACAATAGTCATCCATTTTTTAGGATTGATCGGCTCTTAGCAATTGATTACTATTAAAATATTACGAAATCTAATAATAAGCTCTTCGTCGATATCCAAAACTTTGGAAAGTAATTCAGGAGTTGAAAATGCTTTTCGACATACATTTCCTGTTGTACTGGTCCCAGCTCCGCCTGCCCTGGGTTGATCAACTCGTACTCCGAACGCTTCGTACATTTTTTGAGCAACGAGTTTTTTCCATTCAAGATATTTGGCCTTTAAATCCTTCGTGATCTTCCACGTTTTAATTTCCATCCTATAGGAAATATGTAATAAACACTCAAAAAATCGCATCCAAGCGTGCAGTGGAGATATGCCGTAATGCAGAGCATCTTTGTTCGAATTGTATCCTGCTTCAAACTTCTGTAAAGTATAAAAAAAAAACATTGTTATTTTTATGGCCCTTAAAATTTGAAAAAAAATATTACCTCTATATCACTCATTGCATTCGGAGTAGCTCCACAAATCGGACAGTTGGACATGGACATAACTAAGAACTTACGAAAATAAAATCAACCAAAACATATTCACCATTCGATAATTGGATTTTTACTGGAACACGCTTACTTATTTGATTTTCAATATATCTCTTGGTGTTAAGCACCATCTCTTTTGACTCTTTGATAAATTCCAGCATAATTGGCCTACAGAACCGAATACTTTGGGGTGTTAAATTATGCCACAAAATGTTTTTCTTGTTGTTCTTATAATAAAGTTGTATAGGAGTAGTTGTCACTGAAAAGACGTCACTGTCATCTTTTTGATTTGGCGTTGATAGCGCTTGGTTGTATTGTGAATAGCCTGTTGAGCCATCTATACCCCAGCTGTCAAACTGTTTTTGTGGACGTCCGCGTCCATCATGGCCAGTTGACGTTGAAGGTGTTTCTGCGATGTACTCTGCAAGTTCCAAATGACTATCGAGCCAATCCTTATTGTATTTCTCAAAGCGCTCTTGTAGGCGGTGAGCCTTTTGCCACGCATTGTAAAAATGTTGTGCTACGTACTTCAACTTTTTAAGAAGTTGT
Organism: Ochlerotatus camptorhynchus; assembly: GCF_037179485.1. NCBI lineage: Eukaryota > Metazoa > Arthropoda > Insecta > Diptera > Culicidae > Ochlerotatus > Ochlerotatus camptorhynchus. Next base: position 1,479,653 of record NW_027040741.1, read on the forward strand.
TCTTCTTTGGCAAGATCAATATTATATTTTTTCTTAATATATTCAAATGCTTTTGTTGCATTGACTACTTGAGATTCTTTTGGATCAAAAAGTAACACGATGCTCCTATGATCCATATTATCACAAACAATTGTTTTCAGATTTTCGATTAAACTACTGCACAATATTGTTGTTAGCACACACACGTTGTTAGCGTTAAAGCCGAAAACAAACTCATGATTTGAAAATATTGTCCTCGTCTTTTAAATGCAAGTAGGTAACATCAATAATAGTTTTACCTAAGTTTAGTGGGTAGAAATTGTAAAATGGCACTCGAACAGGTAATTTCCTTTTGGTAGTGGTCTTTCTTTTTCCGTTGGTTATTATGTATTGAAAATATCAAAAGGTTATCGTGAAAACATTGAAAACTTTTTAGTCCAGTTGGGTAGATACGGTTTCTATATGTAATGATAATTTTCGGTCTGTTTTTACCCATTTTTAACAACAATAATAATTAAGTGTGTAACATTTTTAAGATCAAATTTGACATTTAACAGTTCCAATTTTCAACCAGTGTTTAATTTGTACGATTTTTTTGGTTAATGCTCGTATAATCGATATATGTAATTAACAAAAAAAAACATTTAAAAAATCATTTTTACGACTTTGTGCCAAAATGACGCTCATACGCAGCTATACGCAGCTGGTTCCTTGTTTTGCAGATAGTATAGACCCTAAACTAAAACGTAGTGGTGGTCTCTTGAGACTGCTCGGCACTGCTCGTTAGATATAGTCCAACTTAGGCAAAAAAACATTTTTTTTTCAATAATTTCCCATTTTTAACCAATTTTAATTAACCGTGTAACCTTATCAACATACCCATTTTAAAGTTTAGACAATTAGCTTTCCAACGGTGTATTAAATTCAATGTTTAGACCGTTATTCGCTGAGAAAATTGCATTTGTTTCAAATGCATTTTTTCTACAATTTTCAAAATTTTCCTAAGTCTGATGTCTGTGGCGCAATGAGTTTTCATCACAGAGGGCTGAAATTTTGGGCATCTAGGTTTGAACTATCTGGCTATCAAATGGTTTACAAGATACGTCATTCAAAGCAAGTAAATTTTTCGATTTTTGGCCACCACTTTCCCCATAGTGCAGTGGTGTAGTGGTAAGCGTGATTGCCTCTCACCCCAGCAGGCCTGGGTTCAATCCCAGTCGGCGCCGCCGGGATGTTTTGAGGCATAACATCTCTGATCACGCCTTCCTTCGGATGGGAAGTAAAACCGTTGGTACCCGGTTCATGAGTTGATGGGTCGATAGGTAGGGTCCAGGTGTGGGAGCTGCCTTCCTGGAGTCGGTAGCATTGGTGCTCAGCACGGAAAACAAGATCGACGGAAAACAAACCAAGGAAAAAAAAAGTTTTCCTCCCAATGAATTAAAGTTGTTGGTGGATGATCAGGACCCCATTTGAATCCGAGCACTGTGCACAGCTGTGGAGCGGAAATTATCGTCAGTTAAAATATATAGAGAGCACATCAATCACGTGTAGCGCTTCAATAAGAATGATTCATTTTTTTTGTAGGTAGGTAGAATCTACAAACTTCAGAAAGTTGTCGCAAAAAAAATTAGTTCAACTCATTCTATAAGCCTTATGATATGTATTCGGATATCCATCATTTTGAAACCCCCCACCTGAAGGTGACACTTTTGCATAACTGTTTCCCCTTTTTTCGTTGGTTATTTCCTGACATACCAGACTAGTGCAGATGCTATGTGAAGAATATGTACACCCAACCGGGAGATGTACGATTCTCCTACAGTTATTATTAAAAGCTTTTCGATAGCTATTATAATTCACCGTTTTCACATGTTCTGTAATGTTTTGCTTCCACCGATACGTACAGTTTGCTACAGTATGTAACAGTAAAGTACTATTACATTTCGCGTAAGAAACAGATACAGATGATGTAATAAAATCATACTTTCATTCGGTTTGCGTGTCCTGACTGGAAGAACTTCCAGCAATGCATGCATTGTACGTATCTACTTTTAACCGTGAAGGAAACGTAACGTGTATAATGTGAGCGGAAGCCAGCAACATGGAAGTAAAAAAAACTTTTCTCCTCTGTCATGCTTCCGCTGATTCAATTTCGTGCATCACTACCTGCATGTACGCGTAACGTAACGGCATCACCCGGAGAATAGATTGTGGATCGTACTAGAAAGACGGTGGAGGATGGTACGTAAAACTTTGAAATTCATTCAATTATCTATCCATCATCGACAGAGATTGACGAAGAAAAATAGAAAGGAAAGCTATATTGCTCCAATGTGAAACCTACACATTCTTTCCAAAATTTGGCAGATGATCCACTCGATGCATGAGAGGGTATTTCGCATCATCCTATACCATGGGCTGGAATTTGGCAAACGGCGATTTGGATCGCTGGAAGATCTTTTGTCATTTTAATTGGAAGCTCGATGGCACGCTTGGTGATGGCATCTCATCATAATTGTGCTCACGATCCGATCATAAATCAAGTGACGAAAATATAGAGCAGATGAAGGGAAAAAAAAGCGATTCTTTGCTGGTTTTCGAATTCGAATTATGCTATCAGAAAAAGTGAAAATAACAATTTTTCACACAAGGTTCTAATTCGCATCTCTAGGTTCTTCTTTGATGGAAAAAGAAAAGTCAACAAAATTCCTAATTCCCGGGCTCATTTATCAAAAAGGTTTCAGGGGAATAAAGTAGCATTCAACAAACCACCTCGTTATTCACGATTTCCACGAGTTCCTCAGCAGGTAGATATTCGAGAAAGAGCAAAAGTGAGAAAAAGGAAAGCATGTTCATCAATCACCTGGCTGAAATGAACCACGGAACCCTCGTCGCTGTTGCATTAGCATTGTAAATTGATTCCGACAATAGACTCCCATCTGATGTCGATTGATGTATCTGAAATAACCGAGGGCATCAAGTAATGAACTAGCGTTATATGCGGGAAAGTGTAACCCCCCGCAATGTGATGGCAAAGCAGTGCGTTTTTTATGAAATAATCGTGGTGGCTAAAGTAGTTAATTAAAAAAGTTAAATGTTCGGAGGAAATATACATATTTAAATTAAGAAGGACTAAGTTGTTAAATTGAAAATATGTTCATAATCCTTTTGATGTTGCAAATTACCCCGTTCAAGAGAAGATAGTGTTAGCCTCCCACGACGCATTTGGATTCGTGTAGCCCAACTGGTGAACGCCGAGACCAGCAGTGAAATTCAAAGACGCCTTGTGGCAGGCAATCGTGCTTATTATGTACTCCAAAGGATGCTCCGGTCGAATAAAGTTTGCCGCAGCACGAAGTTGACTATCTACATTTTTGCCGAGATGGGCACCACTGAGCAGCTCAGCAATCTATTTTGCTGGATCTCAGTTAAAAATTTGCCTAGATTCAGTTAACAAACGGGAATTTTGCCGAGGTCTCGGCTAACAAACATAAACTTTGCTGAGATTTCAGTAAAAATAAATGCGGAGCCAATCTCGGCAAAAAAATCTAAGTGTGTACAAAACGCTTAATAGACCGGTAGTTCACTACGGCCACGAGCCACGAACTGTACTCGTGGGGGATCAACGTCTGTGTTTTTGAAAGAAAGGTGTTGGATACTATTTACAGGGGAGTGTTATTTTCCGTAGATATAGGAAATCGATCGAATGTTGCGGAAATATGAATCCGTAGGCAAAATCTACGAAATTTATGTGATCTTCTACGGAGTTCTGCTATGGATTTTTGAAATTTTCTGCGAAGTGCCTTTGATGTCTTATGACGCTATGAGAAATCCGGTTCTTAATCTTCAATATTCCAGTGTTCATATTTAGGATCCATGAAAGTATTCTTGATAATTAGCCCTAAGTTGTGTACTGGAGAAGAATGTTCAATACCACGCACCGAATGCACTGCTGCTGCTTCTGATGACGACCGACCATACACCACCGCACACGGCGATTGAATCAGCACCGTTCAGTGAGACCGGATGGAATTTGATTTTGAAATCTGTGTTAGGGAAAGCGCTTTTTGCAGGCAATCGGTGATAATTTTGATCGCCATTGCAACAGTTGGATATTTCTCTAATAGTGACTTATAGAAAATAAATAAGGTGTTCATTTTAGCAGGTTTGTAGAAAAAATTCCAATCGATTGGTTTGTTTAGAATTAAAATCGATCCGCTATAAACAAAGTTATATGTGGTCAAAACCTGACCACTTTTCGTAATGCGGTCGAATTTAGTTTTTTTGAAATTGCGCCCCCAATATGTTGCCGAAAGACGTAATCCTACGTCGAAAAAAGAAGGCGATCCTTTTTATTTTGAACCTATTAACAATCAAAATAATCTACAGACCCTGCACTGAGATCATTATTCCATCATAGTTCATAGTAATATCGTATGATGCTCCGTAACGTGGGTAGATCACCTTTTAGTGGTACGTTATGGGATGTAAGATCTACCACCAATTCCTAGTCGTGACTATTTCAAACTACGGGGACAGGATTTTTCAGTAATCAAAGGAACACATCCTAGACCTTGTTACTTTTTATGCCTTGTTGAAAGTGACAAGACTCGACTTTGTCCACCGAGGATGATCTTGAAACAAGGAAAAAATTAGTTAGTTAGTCTTCATCTATGTGAATCATAATCTTCTATTCGCTGTTCCCTAGTTTGAAGTGGTTAAGACTAGGGTTCTGATGCATGGTCATTATCGGTGTCATTGCTTTATTTTCTGCTAACGAATCCAATTTTGACTGAAACTCTTCGAAGGATATAAATAGCGAGACCTTTCAATTAAAATCGATTCGTTGCGATGAAATCCAGAATGACAACTGTATCAAAAAATACTTCATCATTTCTCCATAGTGATGGAGTATTTAATACTATGTGCACTAAACTAAGGACACGGGATATACTACAACAGATCATATTATTGGTCACCGCGGTGTTATGTCCCGAACAGAGGATAAAAAAAATCGTATGATATTTTTGCTATATGTTGAATTCCATCCCATCGGACTATGAAGAACTGTCAAATGGAATCATATGCCAACGTATGATTTTTTATCATAAACAGCTATGAATTTGCATCCAAATGAACTAAGTTCCATGACTCAACAATTACTTTTGTATGCCATTTAGTTTTGTTAGTCGATGGGTTCGACAAATGTTTCGATCTGTTGGCGTTCGATTTTCGTACAATCAGAGCTTTGAATTCTCACTTAGCTGCAAGATAAGCGACGCATCACTCAAAATACTTCTTGCAGAGCTAAAAATCAACGATAATTTACTTTCCTCTCCCGTCCAAACCATGAAAATATCGCTCTTTCAAAATCGTTGAGAACGCTTTTTCATCTCCCATTGGACACCAAAAATCTTCGATAGTGTGTTGCTAGAGTCTGAGCAGGAGTGCAGCAAATGAGCGTTTGAGCTCAATGTGATGTAAGCAGCTGAGTCGATATAAATGTGTATACTCTTTTGTTCGCCTTCTGTTTAAATTTATGACGGAGTTTAACGTCACACTCCGTCAAACATTTAAGCAGCTCTATGGGGGCGTCGCGTCGGTGAGTCGCTGGCCTCCCATTAAGTAGATGTAACATCAACAATATCCTTCTTTCCCCGTAACGGATAAGATGGGCGTGGTCAGCAGTGCTTATTATCATATTTTTCATAATCACCGGGAAAAAAAAGCCGAAAAGAAAACGAAATTATCGGCTGTCACTACCACTAGAATTTCTACACTGATGCTGTGTTCCATTTGGTGAATTTTCACTTACATTTGACACATCGAAAATAAATTTTAATGTTCGAAAATCCCTCTGTTGTTGATCATCCGATTTTCAAGATGGTTCATTTGAAATTTAAAAAATTAAAAACCAATTTTCTTAAGACAGCTGGTAACTCCTTTTTTTCTTGATTTTGTTTTCCGTTGATCTTGTTTTCCGTGCTGAGCACCAAAGCTACCGACGCCAGGGAGGCAGCTCCCAAACCTGGGCCCTACCTATCGACCCATCAACTCATGTGAACCGGGGACCAACGGCTTTACTTCCCTTCCGAAGGAAAGCGTGATCAGAGATTTTATGCCTCATAGCATCCCGGCGGCGCCGACTGGGATTGAACCCAGGCCTGCTGGGGTGAGAGGCAATCACGGTTACCACTACACTACCGGCACCGCTAGCTGGTAACTCTGAACACTATCAAAATTAACGATTGATGCAAGTTATTGAGGATATTTAACGATTTAAGTGGGCGTAAAACCTTATTATTTCTGTACCAAAAGATACGGCTTGTATGTTTATTAGAATAATAATAGATTTTTTTTAAATATTACTATTTGTTACTCTATGTGGTGCATATGCGCACCACGAATTGCAATGCCTGAATCTTTGGAATTCAATAGAGGGCATAGATAAAATCCTAAATGTAAGCCATTCTTGCCTTTATCGCAAGGAACAGATTCTAATTGTAACGTTCCGTTATTTATACCTGTGGAAGAACAGGAACAGTTGGTAAGGATGATAATGATTTAAAAAAATAGAAATTGAGACATGTAACGAAACGCTTAAATTTAGGAAAATCAATTTATCGTGCATGTTTACAAAATCTCATTATCATTGCTTTGTGAGAAGAAATCCCCAAACAGCTAGCATCGCTATGTAAAAGAGGGGATATTTCTTTCCAAGCAACACGGCTTGTCATAAAGAAGTTAAAAATACTTTCAATTACTTACGTAAAGAATCAATAATACTTTAATATACATAATTTGATACATTAATACAAACAAACAAAAACAACAACAAACTTGAGCATGGGATTCGAACACTGGTTTTTTTTTATAAGTGTCTATCATGTTCTTACCAAAGGCATGAGAATTAAAACTCCTTTGATCCGTCATAAAGACGTTTTGTAAGCAGCAAAGCGTACATTTAATGTGCTATTTAAAAGTATTTTCAACTCCTTATAAGACAACCTGCACCTTTTCAGTTGTATTAATTTATGAGATGTCATAAAAATGTGTTTTCAACTTTCTTTATAACAAACCTTCGAAAACCTCATAAGAAACTGTCAATCACGCAGTGAAGAGACAGTCCAGCTCAATGGCGCCGTCAATGTCCACGCCAATCTGGAGGGAACAAGATTGATTTTGTATACGACAAGTTTTATAGTGGTATTTAAACAGTAAGATGCACGTTCAAATAACATTTAAAGATAAAAACAAAAGAAAACTATGTTGGAAAATGTTGAAATCTAGGAAGTATGAATCGCGCTGTCGGATGAGCTGAAGAAGAATGTCCTAAAGTCGTTGCAAGTCTTTAAGATGAATCGGAACGACGCCTCTCGTAAGTACCGTGACCAGTTGTATTTGGTCCACCTCGAGCGAAACACATCTTTAAGGATCTGCAGTGTATTCGGGCGCTTTTCCACATCGTGATTAGACTTAGACAACTAAGACTTGATCAACCCAGCTCCAAGGGAGGAGGAGTGGCCATTGCTTTAAGGGGAAACATCTGCTGTGGGCTTCTGCGAGTTTCCAGCTGAAAACCATCGAAGAATTAGGGGTAGAAGTCTCCACTCCTGTCTGCCCTATCACCATCATTGCGACCTACTGCCCCAAGCAAGTCACCATCAGGGACGGGTCGGCAGCAGGCCTACAGAGAGACATCATCAAACTAACTCGACGGCGCTAAAAGTGCATCATCGCGGGCGCCCTGAACGCCAAACACCAGGCTTGGGGCACCAGTCGACGCAACCAAAACGGCACAATCCTGAACAACGACCTGCAAGAGGCTCGCTACACCATATTAGCGTCGGACTCTCCCACCAGGTTGAGCCGGTCTGGCGTATACACCACCATCGACATATTCATCAGCAACATGGGAGACAAAATTTCGCTACCTTTGACCCACCAGGAACTGAGTTCGGACCACTATCCGATGGTGGCCGATAAAGGCTCATCCGTAAACCGATTCCAAGCTTCCCGATGCAACTACAATCGTGTCAGCTGGGAGCAGTTCCAACACTCCCCCCTATTCTGCGAGTCACGTGACTCTCTCTCACCGGTGAGGTGACAATTGTCACCTCACTGGTGACAGAGAGTCACGTGACTCGCAGAATAAGGGGGACTGTGTCGACTCCACTGTCGACTACGGTGTCCTTCTAAAGACTCCCGAAGACGTTGACCGGTGTCTGCGTTCCATCGAGGAGACGATATCCCGGGCCCGGTAACAATACGTGCCTGTAGCTGAAATTCGTGTAGCCGTGACCGAGGCTGGAAACCTCGGTCCGGTCACGACAATACCCTTCGAAGAGATTGGATTCCACAGCAACAAAATCAACAAAATGACACCGATATTGCATGCATCAGAGCTCTTAAAACTATCACTGAAAATGTATTTTCGTTATTTCTCTGAAAACCGTTTCGTAAAAATGAATATCGTACATACAACACATCTTTCATAAATGGTACGAAACATTCGTTTTTCCTGTCATCTGGCGCAATGTCAATATTACGCCTTATTCGTATAATCTACAAATACATCTTCGTACAATCAAACCAACAACTGCGCTTATTGTCTCCTAAAGTGCTGATTGTGTGTTGGAGATGGGATTTTTTTTAGAAATATTGTCGGTTTGACCAATACGTGCAAACTACCACAATAAATCATCACGGTGGTTTTATGTTAGAGAAAAAAAATACAGGCAAGCAGCAGAAAAAGCAAGAGAAATCGAAGTACCGCTCCATGAGTGGTTCTTACTGCCTTTAGCTTTACCTTTTCACATAGCATAGATAGAGCGATGCATAAATCACAGATCTGACGATCGCGCAAGGTTCATGAGTCGAGTTCGGTCTAAAGCCTATTTTTATTTTTTTGTCATATTTATTCCTTCCAATGATGAAGTTATTTTTACCCATCACTAACTGGTATTTCACTAACACACTCCACATTTTTCGGTTTCCACAACCAACATTTGTGGACCGCTGGTTGGGTGTAGCGATAGCGAGTGTGGCAGTTCTAACGAAACTAGCTTCATACAATGTACAAATCCATTTCGTTACAGAAAACAAACGAGTGATTTCGTATTTGTATAAACGAAATTTTATTTTCAGTGAACTCATATGAACCGGGGACCAACGGCTTTACTTCCCTTCCGAAGGGCGTGTGATCAGAGATGTCATGCCTCAGAACATCCCGGGTGGTGCGGCTGAGATTGACCCAGGCCTGCTGGGGTGAGAGGCAATCCGCTTACCACTACACCACCGGCGCCGCTAATGCAGTTCACCAGAAACGTGTGGTGCCATGATGTTTCTCCCCAAAAACTATGAACATAATCATATTTCAATTAATTAGCAAAATATTGCATCACTTCCTAGAATATTCTCAATCGTCGCGAGTGCGCATTATGTTCACGGCTATCGAACGTCTTTGGAGTAGTCCTCAGAATTGGCCAAGTTCCCCTCAAAGTGTATATTCTTTCAAATGTTTTTATCACGCATGGCTTGGATCATTCGGGTGAGACCCTTCATTTTTGTTTGTGTACATTTGATTTTAAACAGGATTGGAAATTACATTGGGGAGCTTGGTTAGCTTAGCGGCTGCCGCTTTTGCTTACCGAGTAGAAAATCGTGGGTTTATTCCCAAGCTCCTCAAAAAAAAAACATTCGCCTGCTCAAGCAAATCCTGACCCATCTCCTACCCAACTACCAACTCCGTAGCATCTATGGGGGCGTCTGTGAGTCGCTGGACTCCCGTTAAGTAGATGTTACATCAACAATATCCTTCATCCTACCAGCTGCATGCATGCATACATAGCGAATGTAAACATTCGTGTTAGCTATAAATGGCAGAGTTACTTACTCACTGACTGTTTTGTATTTCTTAACATGAGATACATTTCTAAATACTTATAATACTACTGTTGAGTAGTTTTGTTTTTTCGTGAACGGGTGTACAGTGTACACCCTTTAAGAAAATTAGTTCGTCTTCGGATATGGAATTTTCCCGCAAGGATTGACACTTGGCTATGGGTTTTTTTTCCGTTCGAGCGACCGAATAAGAAAAAGTCGCTATGTCTCACGCATCAAATGACGTTTGGTTATCGGATTTCCCCCATAGTAGTAAAGAGTTACAGAAGCTTTGTAGACGCGAATTGACGTACCGTTTCGACCCGGGACTTTTCATATCAATATATCTCGAAACGCTCGAAACTGACATTTAATTATGGAATTTTTCTACAGGAGTGAAGAGTTGTAAACTCGTCGTCAACCCAACTGGTTTCACCAATACCAATATGAAGTCATCATATAAATTTCGTAGGCCATAATTAAAAACACGTCTCAAAATGACGTCCCTAAATTCGACTCATAGTTTGAATGAATTGCGTTTAATCTTATTAATTAATAATACAAGTGAAAACTGTGATAATGATTTCTTAGGCTACAATGTTACAAAAAGGTAAGTCCTTTCAATTTATGAAATTTTCAGGTTTTTTTTTATGACCACCGCAGTGTAGATTTTCGTTAGTGAAATAATACGGCAAGATAATGGTGGCTAGAGATCGAAAAATATGAAAATTTCACTCAACTTTTTCTTTAGAAAAGAGCAATAAATGTACTTAATTTGTCTCAAAAATAGGCAATTCATTTACGGATTACAATTTTACGGCAGATGTGATATAATTTTTTTATTACTATTATTATCAGAACTCAGTACATTAAAAACAATAATTTATCATCTAAAAACATTCTGTTTTCACACAGATCACGAAGCTTGTAATGCAACATGTTAATTTTTTTATATAAAATGTTAGGAATGCTCTTATTTTTGCCTATGCCTATGAAAACGCTAAACAAATCTTAAACTTAATTTTTTTTTTGTGAGCAGAAATATTAAATGTCTAGATTAGAATAGCATTTGTCCTAAAATACTACCTGTTGTTGCCATAAAAAGTTGATCAATGTGTCTATTAATCGGAATATCTCAGTGGCACAGTATTACCCCACCGACGCGTTTTACACCATTTCTCTCTATCGTAGGAATGCACTGTACCTTTCGGAATGCAATGCACCTAAGTGACGTGCACTGGACTTGTCTCGAAACGATCAAACCTGTATTTCACATCTTTCAGAGCCTCTAAACCTCTGAATTTATCACGGATATTCGCAAGGCCTCCATTTAGTTCTTCTTACTCCGTAGTAAAAGTCCTCTGGAGAACTTAACTGTTTATTGCCGAAAATTAACGGTCCAGAATTTTACCGTACAATATTCTACACAGTAAGCAAAAAATGTTAACCACTGAGTTACCTAATTCTATTATTTGTCGTTTAATAGAGTATATTCATCTGCTAAATAAACTGATTAAACCTATAGAAGCTATATAGTAATATAGTATTGAAATAACCTAGGACTGAGTCAGACATGATTATCATAAATCAAAAGGTCATCCTAATGAAAAGCTTATCCTCCGTTCCTGGTCCTAGTTTCTCTATCTGTATGCATAGAAAAACAAACTATTTCATATCAAGCTCTGATTAAACTTGCTCATCCTTCCTTTGGAAGTCAGATGAAAATGTCTCTTTCAGATGGTAGCAATAGAGATGACAGCGAAGAAAAACAACTCCGAACTGAAGCCTCAAGAATCCCGCCAATATAAAGAATGTCTTTGTAACCATGCAGGCTTCTCAATGCAAACTTTCGTCTTCGAAGCATGCTGCACGAACCACATCCTTTACGTTCTCTTTTCAGTATCCCACACTTTACTACAAACCAACCAAGCGTACCGTTACCACATCATATAGTAGTAAATGTGCATTAGACTGATGCGAATCATGGTATTTTTTTTTACATCATAGGACGTCTTTGGTTGCAAACCTACTTGAACAGTAAGCATGGTTTCCCGTAAGGATATTCAAATAAATGTTTGGAATGGTTTGTGCGACATTGGTTTTTAATCACATGATTTAAAATGTTGGCAGGATAATCAGAACCCGTATAAATGGAACCGTCTAGCTCCTTTCTATTAAAAGATTCCATATTTGCATCAGTCTAGTGTGCATGCTTGAATGCTGAAACTTTTAACCAAAATGACAACTTGTTATCAACTGTGTGTGTCCTTGTACATAATGTTGTATGTATGCTCATTTGCCTTTGATAGCAATCTCTATCCTCCTCGTCGTGACTCATGTGTTTCTCAAACTTGTGTATCGTAAACACGCTCACTCTTCTGGTTGAGCTACTAGCTTCGATCGCATATCTGTCCTATTGACAGATCAATATTTTGCATATATTCTATTCTAACAGATGGTGTATAAATTGTTGATCGAAAAAGAGAGACATTAGTCTCTCTATAGAAGCTGTACATTTTACAATCGTATGGCAATTGGTCAAATGACAGAAGGTTGAAACAACAATTGACACAATTTCGAATGGGTCAAAGAGGGGAAAAAGGTACAATCGACTGACTTCAAAGTGTAAAAGCGATGACCCATTCGACCTTTTGTTCCGCATTGAACCATTCGACCTGTTGTCCCACTTTTGAATGGTCCAAACATTTGTGTGCATCATACTAAACAGAAATTTACACTACTTTTTCGAACTGTGTGTGATCTACATTATAAAAGAAAATTTGCTGGTCCAAAATTATAACAAGCATCGAATAAAAGAAAGACAAATACGGCTAGCCCATATTCAACACGATGTTGAAATTATTTCATATAGAGGAAATGTCTCTAATATTGGCTTATGGATCTAAGATTGGGCCCATCGCTAAAAATCTGCTATTTATCAATTTTATCTAGATGAACGCTTTATTGGGACGTTACTTATAGATATTTTTGGTTGCTATTGAAAATTTAGTCGATTGCTGAATTTATGTATGGGCCCAAATTAGGGACACTTAGGCCGACATTACCTTCATTTCCCCTATGTACACTTTGTAATTTATTTTCCAAACAAGGTCCATATGTTTGAGTGTGTGGGGTGGTTCACAACTGGAGCGAGAATTTGAAAAATCAATTAAACACATGATTCAGGTTTTGATCTCGTGTTATTGGTGCTGTGATATAGATGGTAAAAAAAGGATCTGGGTTCTCGCATTCCTTTTTGTTAAGTCCCTCGTACGGTCGTACATTGCATCCGTTGGTGATCCGTTGTGGGACATCTGACATTTAACAATAGATTTTTCTGTCACTTTGCCGCTACTTAGCTAATGGATGAAATGTGCGTGGGCCTTTACTTTAAGTTGAATTTTATATGTCCGCCAGCGCACTTGAAGCGAAGATGGCAGCTCCTTATCCCAATTCCAAGGCTTTCCGTTGTCCTAAAGCAACCAGAGAGACTGCATGAACAGTTTAGCTGTTGTCACCACTTGGCCTACCAACCCCAGCGGATCGAATAATCGTGCGATGTAGTAAAGAGCAGTCCGTTTCGTTAGAGTCTCCTCGTTTAGTGCTTCTGGACGTAAACAATCCGTTAGGGGTTCCCAGTGCAATCCAAGTGTTTTGATGCTCTGATCGCCATCAAGCTCCACTGGCTGCGTAGCGAGATTTTCTGGGGAAACACTAAAATTTGGTGGAACATTTGCTTCATGTCCGCAACAATCATTACTGGATGTACTCGTGATCGTATAAGGATCGAACGTAGTTCCGGTTGCAGAATTGGCCCAACCATTAGGGCATCGTTTAATGATGGTCCATTCATAGTCCGACAAGAGGCGTCGAAGACTACGCGAACTTTAGTCGTAGTGCTGTCCTCACGGATTACTGCGTGGTGGGGAAGATGATAGACGGTTTCAAGGAGCTGTCGGCGAGTGCGAGGTACTCATCCATAAAGGCGCAATACTGTTTCTTCAGGTTTTCAGCACCAGCTAGTCTACCTTCAAGCATTCGAAATCGTCGAACAGCTGTGCGACGGTTGTCGCCTAGGTTGAGGAGAATGTAATCCTTCACAGGTAAACGGAATATGTAACGGCCTTCTGAGTTACGAGTGACCGTTTTTTGGAAATGTTCCTCACATGCGGCTTCTTCAATAAAGATACATGGTGTTGTGGTATTTTCCTCAATAGTCCAGAATTTTTCTACGAGTTAATGCAAGTCAGCGACCATAGCCAGGTTTGCTACTACGCCAGCTGAAGTTTGATTGGTTGCACATCTTCCCGTGCAGGGCTGGAAAGCACCTCAGAGCATTTGCAAAGCAACTTTGTGCATGCATCGCACAACACTCGACAAAGAGTGTGTGGTTCTCCCATTTGCTTCGCACACTTTTTTCCAACTAATCTGTGAGAAAAGCGATCCACACAATGAGCGGTATACTCCGTGCGGCGCAGGGAGCAAATATAATACAACAAGCGCTAATGGCTTCTTTAAATTCTTTGCAGACATTGCTTACCACGACTGCATGCATAGGAGATGAAGAAGGGCATAACGAAGAAGAATTTTGTCTTTTTGCTGAGTTTCCCATTTGCAACCCTACACTGAGTGGCGCTCTTTGCACCGGAGCCGTCGGAGCGATGACTATACATTGAGCTTTCGTTATTTCTTGGTGTGTGTCTGTCTTTTCTTCTCCACTGCTTTACACTTGCGCACTTGCGCAGGGTGAAAACCAGCCAATTTTGTGATTGCTTGATTCTCACTTTGTATGTTTCAGAAAATCAGTACATTGCACGCATTGAGTGATCAGATGACTGCCCTGTTTAACGGCGCCGGTGGTGTAGTGGTAAGCGTGATTACCTCTCACCCCAGCAGGCCTGGGTTCAATCCCAGTCGGCGCCACCGGGATGTTCTGAGGCATAACATCTCTGATCACGCCTTCCTTCGGATGGGAAGTAAAGCCGTTGGTCCTCGGTGCATGAGTTGATGGGTCGATAGGTAGGGTCCAGGTGTGGGAGCTGCCTTCCTGGCACGTCGGTAGCATTGGTGCTCAGCACGGAAAACAAGATCGACGGAAAAAACAAACCAAAGGAAAAAAAAGACTGCCCTGTTCCCCTGACTACCCATCTGAAAACAGAGTTGACGAGGGCTGGAAGGTTGCTACCAAGCTCAATTCTGCCACTTATTGAAAAGATCGAATAATAGCTCGGCTCCTAGAACGATATCGTTGGGACTAGTTTTGTAGAGTGCAGGGTCGGTCAACTGGACTTCCGGGGGTATCTTCCAGGTCGAGACATCGAAAGATGTTGATGGCAACTCAATGGTTACCTTCGGCATAACGAGAAGTTCCACGGAGGTGGAGTACTCACTAACCCTTGAGCTGACGGTTGTGAAAATTATGCTGCGTGTCTGTGCAGCCGACTGACCAATTCCGGAGATAGGTAGCTGAACCCTTTTGTGCCGTGTCTTGATGAGTTATACTCTGATATATGACTCTGTTATAAAAGAGCATTTGCTACCTGAATCAATAGCACACAAGGCATTTCCTTGCAATGGCCTCGATTGCACCGTGCCTGGAAACTGGCCGTGGAACCGGTTTTTTGGCCGGGGTCAATACTTAAACTTCAGCGGTGTTAACACCGGTACCGTCGTGTTGGTCACCCTATCCCAACCGGTTCCACCGCTTGACTGATAAGCCGTCGCTATTGATAAGATGTCATGGTTGGGATTTCGTAAATCAAAACAAATGGACAATAGATGAACAAAAAGTTGTCGATCCACATGAGGTGGACGTTTATATTGAACCAGTTTATTCAATTCGTTATTCTAGAGTGCTATTCTATTAATTCTACTAATTAGTGTCTAACATCTAGTTCCTTATCTAACTAAGAACTAGTGAAGGTAAGAAAGGCTATTGAATTAAAACTAGAACTAGAATATAAATGTAATGCAAATCTTACAAACTACGTAGGACCTAAACCTAACCTGAAGTTGGACAGTGAAAGTGAAAGGCCGATAGAATTGCAAGGGCCACTGAAGTGTAAGTGATTAGCCTAATGTTAAAACTAATCATAAACTAAACTAAACCTACTGTTGCAGTTTGATTCTAATTATTAATTCTAATTCAATCTAGTTAAATCTAGCTACAGAAGTCGGTGCCTTGGTTTTCATTTATAGCTGTCACAACAAGCGGTCTTCCCGATTGTTTGCAGAACAGTGACGCGACGCTGTATAAAGGTTGTGAGGTCATGAAACGTAACAGTTTCCTTCGAACATTCGGATCAGGATGAAGCCCCAATACTCCGTCTTCTCTCCGAGCTGCTTGAGTATTTTGACATTAGCCTTGAACTTTTCCACCAAATGCGTGAAGTTCAGCCGCTGATTCTCGTTTAATTGGTGAAAATTCGAAGAGCGAATCGATACACGACTGTGTTAGTCTTATAGGTTTATGGTAGTGATCGATAAGGAGGTTCCACGCAACCATGTAGTTGTTGGCTGAGATGGCGATCGTTTGCACAAGCTTTAATACTTCTGTATGTTGGAAAATTCATGTGATGAGTGGACTAACGACATGAACAGATCGTTGAAATGTAACCATCGATCTAGAGTACCGTCGAACACAGGCAGTTTAATATCCGGCAGCCGTACGTGGGACGTTGTGGAGAAGGGTTATGAATATGATTGAGAGCTCGACGAAGAACCTGGCGTAGGTGGTGTTTTATTAACGGATAGAAGGGACCCCTTTACTTTAAAATAAGAGGTCTTGAAGGCGATGCTATCTTTCAAATGCGCTTCGATGTGGGAATCCTCTAGCGTTTCGAGTTCTCCTTGGACGGCATTGAATTCGTTCCATATGGTGACAAGGTGTTCCAACCTCACGGGCACTTCGTGGCATTCGGTATCTTCCTGGTATCCGTCCACGAACTTCACGACAAGTTGGAATGACGTAACCAGACTCTTCTGCCTGGTCTTCAACGACTTGATGCGGCGATCCGTTGATGACATGATGATGACAAGTGACAACGATCTGGAAAGCGCAAGACCGCGTAGCCTGAGAGGGAAGTGAATGGAATTATAATTACCTTGTAAAGGCAATACAAGTGCCTTGTATGAGTAAATTGCAGGGAGATGTCTGAAGTATCATAGCGACGAGCAGTGGCAGATCGTAGCACGTGGTTTGACTTCGAGGTCAGAATAGCGAACGCTAATGTCCTAACCAGGGCGGGAGAATGACCGGAGTTCGACGGCCATCCGGTTCGATGGACCAATGTTGATAGCAGAGTAGGAGGAGCGGAGAAATTATACCAGGTATGTATTTTCACTTGCAGTTTATGGATTTGCAGGACACCAAGGCGGTCACAATCAGTAAATCAACCACAACACTACTGGTGAGTAATTAAAATTTAATTTTTCACTGTTTTCACTCTGCCTTAATTCACTTTATTTATTTAAAAAAGAGAACAACGTGGCGTCTCGCAGACCTTTTATATCATGGTTAGACGGAAGCTAGGTGGTCTCCATGTTGCTGAATATGACGTTTTTTCCAACACATCGTTGATTTTATGTCGATCTCGTCTAACGAGGGATTCCAATTCGATGTGCGATGAAAACTGAAGTACAGATGGCGCATATACTCTTTCGTACATCGAACAGAGGTTTTGGTGGATGCATCAATGGCAAAGTATACTTGACCAGGGTATTTGAATGTTGTTTGATAGTAGCTTTGCATTACTTCATAGTAAGTTGGGTTTGCTGCTCACGGAAACGTTCAAGAACACTGAACACGGTCGATTTAGCCAATTTCAACGACTTCACTATTTTTTAACCTGTCCACGTTGGATTTTCCAAGTGAGTGTCCAAAATTAATTGTTGGTTCCATCAAGTATAACTTATTTAAAACAAAATGAATCGCAACCAACTTCTCAGCATTGAAAGAGAAATCATTTCAAAACAAACTGCTGTCAAAACTTTCCAGATTAGACCGCTAGGAATACTGCAGTAAAATAAACAGTGCGTTCAGATATTAAATGACTAAAGCTTTAGCTGAGTTTGAAGGCAAAGCTACAAAGCAAGACCATGTTGGAGGTGGGTGGATTCGATTCCCGGTCCGACCTAGGCATTTTTCGGGTTGGATTAGAGTATCATTGTACTTGCCACAAAATTATACTAATAATGCAAACATGGTATTGACTTCGAAAGCTCTCAATTAATAACTGTGGAAGTGCATCTAGAACACTAAGTTGAGAGCGCGCAATAAGCAAATATGCGACAAGCAATAAGCATGAAATGCGAAGGAGAAGGAAAAGAAGAATGATAAGTGATGCATGAGGAGGAAGCTAAATTAAAAAGAAAAAATGATTTCATATAAAAAGAGAGGCAACTGCCTACTTTCTGCACACTAGTGTTAGACATAGAATTACATTCCACACAATATACAAATTTACGCATTAGTTGGCCTCAGAGTTCATCTTAAGGGTATGTGAAGCAGCGAAGAATAAAATAATGAAGGACACCCACTCAAAGAGCGCACCCAAGGATGTAATCACAATGGGAAAACCGACAGATTGACAAAGTTCTTCTTGTCTATGCTCTTCTACTACTAATCATCCAATCTTCTGTAATGGTAACGCCGAAGGATAAGGGCACCTCAAAGTAATTTCCATAAATAAACGCCATTAGACGAAGAAAATACTAGCATTTATTTCCGTTGAAATCGACCAGTTTACGATTATTCGTCTTCCATCATCGTTTCGACGCTTTGTTGATGTTTATTTTCTTTTGGTAGATGAGACTTATTTGCGAATATTGGTAGCACAGTTGTTGAACCTAATCCGGGTAACTTTGCCTTTACCCGAGACGGCTAATACATAGGTGTAACAGTCGGAAGAAGTGTTAGTTTGTTTACTTAAATGAACCATGCCCATTTTGTTATGGCATGTTTGCTATACGAAATGCGCCTCGTGTTTATTAGCGAATTTCACATCAAAGATTGATTAATTGAGTAGGAAATCAGTTTGGCACGGCATTTGTGACCAGCATACACCTTCCGGTAGTATGAAACAGGTCAAAAACTGTTCAAATCCGCAGATAAAATTTTTGTTTTGAATTTCTGTATAGCAAAATAGTGAACTTTTCGTGAACATTAACGGCAAAGAACTCACCAACACTGGGAGACTGTGAGTTCCTGCCCACCTGTTCATTTTCCATCGTGGCCTTTACCGTCTGCTCCCATTACCAGTCACTCATCCGCGTGATGGATGAATATTGACGAAGTGGTGTGCGGTAAGCACGCAAGATATGATATATCTGTAATAAGGGTTCAGCTCCAACAACACCATTGAGCGAGGGTGAGGAAAGTGGTGAAGCTTATTAGAGAACTTTTCATCATTCCATGTTTGTTTGGTTGCAATGCGCCATTATGCGACACAAATTGCATAAATATTTAAAGATGAGTAGGATTCAGGGAAATATTGTCGTGTGAAACCCATTTTGGTCGCATGCGTTATTAGCAATGAAAGCGAAACGGTTCAGCTTATTCCTTCAGTTTGACTCAATAGTTGAAAACGGTTGATGTAAAAAAAAGTTCCACTAGACGAGAACATCGAATGGTTGGTTTTATGGAGATCTGACGAAGTGAAATGGAGTGCGACGAAGTGACGTTGCATATTTTATTATAAACTTATTATATACATCCAAGTATTGCAGTCAAGGCAAGGCATATACCCATTTTGCATAAACGTTATATCGTTCTTCCTCTAAGTTGTCTGGACTTCACTGAAGTTTTCGCAATTTTTCAGAAGCCTCAAAATTTTAACAGTATTTCACAGAACTGCCTGATTGAAGTTCTCTGAACTTCTCTCTAAACTCTCCAAGTTTTCCAGTTGTTCCCTGAGCTGCTCTTTGGTTATTCAATCTTCTCGGAACTTTCCTCTTTAGTTCACGAATTTCGTTTAACTTGCTTCGAATGCCCTGAACTCCATTGAAGGTTGTGCGATTATTGGCACTTTTATAAAGTTCTGACGACATCCTTCAAGTTCTCGGAATTTCCTCGAAGCGCTTCGAATAAATTAATTTTTGTTTTGGGTTGCTCTAATGGGAACTTTCCTTTCCTTTCCTTTGTTGTTCTTAAACTACACATGACTTCTCGCAACATGCCTCAGTCAAGTATTAATGCAAGACACTGAAGAAGTTTGCACATTGTAGACGAAATACGCGTATCTATCAAGGATGAGCAAATAAGGTAGTGGAATTAAATGGAAATTACTAATCCTTCTCTCTCTCTCTCTTTATAGAGATATTCCACTAAGACGCCCACATTCATTAGGATACTTCCTCATTGTTCACGAAAAAGTTCTCGGGACTTCCCTAAACTTCCAAAAACTTTATTGAATCGTTTTCAATATACCTGAAGTATTTATAGATTCTCTAAATTCCAACAACTTCCTTGATGTAATTTCTCTGAATAAGACTAATCTTCGTAGAAGTTCTCTCTTCTCTAGAGTTCAATGAATTTTCAAGAATCTCATTGAGTTTCTCGGTATATAATTGAAGTCTTTGCAATTTTCCTGAATTTCTCTGAGCTTCCCTGCGATTTCCGCAATTTTATTGAAGACTAGCTGAGTGTGCCCGGCCTTGCTCGGGATTCAATATTAGCTTGAGTTTATGCTCCAATTAAAAAAAACATGCTATATTTAACGTAGGCTCCTCCCCCTCTTATCTAATTTGGTTCCATTTGCTTGATTAGTTCTCGAGTTATGCAGAAATTTCTGTTTCATATATATGGGAGCCCCCCTTACAGAAGGGGAAGGGGTTTCGAACCATCAAAAGAAACTTTCCCTGCCCCAAAAATCCTTGAATATAAATTTCCACGCCGATCGGTTCAGTAGTTTCCGAGTCTATAAGGGTCAGACAGACAGACAGAAATTCATTTTTATATATATAGATTTAGTGTCTTCCCAAAAGTTCTCGCATGTTCCCTGGAGTTTTTTAACCTTTCAGAACTCACGCCAACTCGCGCGTTGTACAAAATACAACGGTATGTAATTTTCAACATGAGGGCACTTCATGAAATCTGATATTCTCCCAAATATACTTCACGTATTGATCTATTGGTTGTGTTGTATTTTGTACAAGGACACGAGATACAAACGGGCCTCCCTTAGCTCAATCGGTAAAGGCGCAGCTACAAAGCAAGACCATGCTGGAGGTGGCTGGGTTCGATTCCCGGTCCGGTCTAGGAATTTTTCGGAATCGAAAATTTCTCGACTTCCCTGGGCATACAAGTATGATTGGACTTGCCACACAATTATACCAATGCAAAAATGGTACAGGTACATTATTTCTAAATTACTGAATTACAAAAATTTTATCAGAATAAATTTAAAGCCCAACTTTTATATCGTGCATTTAGTGAAATAAGCCAGAATTATTTAAATTGATTGCATGATTCAGGATAAGCTATTCAGCATCGAAAACGTTAGTCACGTAACTACGCGTAACTGCGAATCAAGAATAATTGATTACTTCTGAATAATTATGGGCCGCAGTAATGACATATGAGAGCTGAACAAATTTTCCAATCGTCATGCATCATGAGAAAAAAAAATCAATCGCCAGGTAATTGGAACCATTCACACCGAACGCATTCCACCCACAGTCTAACGTTTTGCATAATTTGACATGTTTTCACTTTACCAAGAGTTTGAAACTCAATCCATCCACTTAGCGAAGGTATTGCCTTCAACAGCTGAAAATCGATGTGGCGTAGAACTTTCATACCGGTACATCGAATTCAAAGACTGCTACATAGATGATATTGGCGGAGATGAATAATTCATCATTTTCCAATCAGCTTCGATTGTCACTGTTGATTACATGCCGACTTAATCCCCGTGGATAATTCATCCATGAAAGGGCTGATGAAGGAATGAAATTGTGTGACAAAGAAAGTTTTTCGCCCTCTTTCTTCCGTCAAAAGAGTTCAAGAGGAAGAGTTGTTCAGGAAGAGTGGAGCATGGTGTGGAGATCGGAAACCTACATCTTTTTTCCGGTGCGCGGAAAAGTTTTGTAATGACTTTGTCAACACGCACACCTGCGGCACTTGTCAATAACGGTTTTCCTACTCGCGTTTCCCTGATCTGTATTGTATGAGTGCCTGTTTGGGGAAAGAGCAGGGGAGAGCGATGAGATGTAGGTTATATTTGAGCCTGGGTTCGCAAGTTTAATCATGCTGAATGTGGCAAGCCACATACGAAAGGAAATATTTATGTGTCGCTAGATTGTTTGAGTGATGAGAGAATTAATTCGTATATTCATTTCCGTCGTTTGAAAACATTCGTTTGGGCTCTGACGCTGTTACACAAGCATATACCTTCTCCCCACGATGGAAAATGAACAGGTGGGCAGGAACTCACAGTCTCCCAGTGTTGGTGAGTTCTTTGCCGTTAATGTTCACGAAAAGTTCACTATTTTGCTATACAGAAATTCAAAACAAAAATTTTATCTGCGGATTTGAACAGTTTTTGACCTGTTTCATACTACCGGAAGGTGTATGCTGGTCACAAATGCCGTGCCAAACTGATTTCCTACTCAATTAATCAATCTTTGATGTGAAATTCGCTAATAAACACGAGGCGCATTTCGTATAGCAAACATGCCATAACAAAATGGGCATGGTTCATTTAAGTAAACAAACTAACACTTCTTCCGACTGTTACACCTATGTATTAGCCGTCTCGCCTTCTCCCAACGAAGATAGATGTATTGGTAATCAAGTACTCACGATCCGCTAGTGTTCGTGAGTTATTTGTCGTTAATGTTCATGAAAAGTTCACTATTTTGCCGTAAAAGGTGCCAAAATAAAAGAGTTTACCGGCGGATTTGGACAGATTTGGACCAACAAATGCCTTGCCAAATTGATCTCCTACGCAAGTGTTGTGAAATTCACGAATGAAAAGGAGGATGCAA